>NC_049214.1:32497444-32639944 GCF_013347855.1 Anguilla anguilla
AGAAAAAAAAAAAGTTTCGATCTGTTGCTCTCCTGTCTGTCCTCTTCATAACGTCGTCTGTCTTTTCCTGGCTGTTAGTACAACGCTCCAGTACCAGAGTGTGCTTTCTGTACAGTTTCACTGTACGTACTGTGGATCCAAAACCAGTTTGGACTGCTATTTTATTCTCTCCTCGTATTTTATGTACAGCATATAAATAAATATTAAGAGAAAGAACTTGCACTGCGTTTGTA
Source organism: Anguilla anguilla (assembly GCF_013347855.1). Lineage (NCBI taxonomy): Eukaryota > Metazoa > Chordata > Actinopteri > Anguilliformes > Anguillidae > Anguilla > Anguilla anguilla. The sequence continues at coordinate 32,497,678 of NC_049214.1, forward strand.
TGTGTGTATGTGTGTGTGTGTCTGCGCACTGAGTGTGTGTATGTGTGTGTGCCTGCGCACTATTTGCGTGTGTTTGTCAGAATGTGTGTCTGCGCACTGTTTGTGTGTGTGTGTGTGTGTGTGTGTGTGTGCGCATGTTTATGTGCATGCCTGCCTGTGTGTGTGTGCATGCCTGTGTGTGTGTGTGTGTGTGTGTGTGTGCCTGCATGTGAAGTGACTCAAACAGCTGGTGATCCAGACAGGTTTTTACAGCATAACAGGAGATCAAAAACATGTTTAAAATAAAATACACTCTTATTATTATAGTTCTACCTTTATAGTACAAAATTGCCGCAGGAAAGGCTCATAAAATAGATGCAACGAGCCAAACTACTTTTTGACTAATTTATGGAAGGCGCCAGAAAGACTGTTTGGTGAAATTCTGTTTTGTAAGGCTGTAATCGTACATCTTACTCCTTGACAACATTGAGTTCCTCCTCTTTCAGCGCTAGCTGTCCTTAAATCTTTTACAGACGACAGACAGTAAGTTTGGTCTTGTATGGATGATTAAGTCGGGACAGGTCCTCGGGCCATGTTGATTGGCTGTGCGTTATTGCATGTTGTGGAGGCGGGGGCCTCGAGTAGGAAGGGACCAATCGGTGAAAAGGTCACGGAATGAGTGGCGGGTGGGAGGGACGGGGGGGGGGGGGGGGGGGACGGGGGGGGGGGGGTCGGTTAGGAGAACGCCGCCGCGCGCACTGGCTCTTCGGCGGACGGAAGCTGGCTCCGCGCCGCCTTGACCGTGTTCTTCATCAGCATGGCCACGGTCATGGGGCCCACCCCCCCTGGCACCGGGGTGATGAAGCCGGCCTTCTGACGCACTCCTGGGGGGGGGGGGGGCAAACAAGGGTCTCACTGAGTAAGCTGTGCTAAAAAATAAAATAAAAAACACCCCTTCTGCTCTCCCTAGGGTTGATGGGTAGGGGAAGAAACATTTCAGCTGATCATCAACCAAAATGTTTCATTAAGTGACTTGAGAAATTAGAATTTTTGGTTGAAAATGGCTGTTTCTTTCAAAATTGTGCAATCTGCAAGAAAGAGTTATCTGTAAGGGTTCTGAAAGTTGTGCACCTACAGAGTCTGTAAGGATCTGCTTTTGTCTGTTCCGTCACCAGAACCTTTTCTCCTTCCTCCTCCCTCCTCCTCCTCACCTTCAAAGTCCACGTCGCCCACCAGCCTGTCCCTGCCGGTCACAGGGTCCGGCACCCTGTTGATCCCCACGTCGATGACCGCCGCCCCTTCCTTGATCATGTCAGCAGTGATCAGGTTGGGGATCCCTGGTGGGGGAGAGAGAGAGACAGGCAGAGAGATTATGGAATGCCAGAATGGAGATATGGGAGGAAAAAGAAAAGAGAAAATAGCAGCAGTAGCAGTAGTACTAGTAATGGTAGCAGTATTAACAGTAGTGGTAGTAGCAGTATTAGGAATACCAGTAGTATCATAACAGTAGAAGTAATACTCCTGTGTAATAGACCATGGGAAGATTTGATTGGTTTCATATCCCGCAATACTAAGCCACAACATTCAGCGCACAGATATTATACATAATTCAACAGGCGGTATACAGGTAGAAGTGCTGTGTATGCTGTGCAAAATATTGTGTAGAAATCAGCTGAAGAGGACCCCAGGCAAAGCACGGGCGATGGAAAGCACACCACACGACCGATCGCATAGAGGGTCACGGAAACGATGTCAGGCACGTGTGCGTGGAGAGAGTAGTGCCCTACCCGCAGCGGCAATGACGATGTCGGCCATCTTGGTGTGCCGTCTGAGCTGGTCCCTGGGGGTGCAGCGGTGGGAGATGGTGACGGTGGCATCACCTGCAGGGCCAGCCGGCAGAGAAAGGGGTTAATGCCCGACCCTCCAAAAAGCAGGCCTTTCGGGTTGCCATGGTTACCTACATCGCCACTTTGAAATTACAGTCAAGAGCTGAGAACTGTTCCCATAACGTTCCGAGTGTCTCCGAGTTCGTCTGTCAGAGTTTCCGCTCAGCGACTTGACTGATTAGACTGGCACTGAGCCCCAAACACTCCTCCCTTACCCCCTGGCCTCTCGTGTTGCCCGTCGGTGTGCAGCAGCATGGCAATCGGCATGCCCACGTTCTTGGACCGACCCGCGACCACCACGTTCCTGCCCAGCGTGGGAATACCTGGGGGGGGGGGGGGGGGGTGAAGAACACAAAAAAAGACCTCTTCAGTCTCCAGTGCTGACCTGCCAGTGTCAGTCCCAGGTGGAGAACTGCTGTTCTATTCCGCTAGCACTGCTTCACTAAAATAACCAGCTGGGTCAATAACCACGAATGGATCGAATGCTAAAAATTTCAGCTAAGTGTGGTGGGTAAGAGTGTCAGGTAAAAGCCTAAAATGACTTTTGATTGATAGGAAACTGCAAGTACCTGCAGACATAGCACCCCCAAGTTAAACCTGCATACACAGTGCCCCCTCCAGGACTGGAGTTAAACCTGCATACACAGTGCCCCCTCCAGGACTGGAGTTAAACCTGCCAACACAGTGCCCCCTCCAGGACTGGAGTTAAACCTGCAGATACTGTGCCCCCTCCATGACTGGAGTATGAGGGAAGGAGGTGACGGGGGGGGTCACCTGTGCGTTTGATGATCTCCCAGACCCCCCAGGGAGTGGCGGGCAGCATGGCGGACTGGTCCAGGCACATGCGCCCCACGTTGACCACGTGGAAGCCGTCCACGTCCTTCTCTGGGATCACGGCGTTGCACACGCGCCGCTCGTCTATGTGATCTGCACAATTTACAGCTGAATTCATGACATTTTCAACATACACAATTCTTTTTTCATATGTCATATACGGTATATGTATGTGTGTATTTCTCATGGCAGTATATGGCACCCCCCCCCAGTCCCGCCCTTACCTGGCGCCCAGGTGAACCCCACCTCCTCCCTACCTGGTAGAGGCAGCTGGACCAGCAGCCCGTCCACTCTGTCGTCGGCGTTGAGTCTTTGGATCAGATCCATGAGCTCCAGCTCGGAGGTGCTGGGCGGCTTCAGGATGGTCTCACTGCTGATGCCTGGAGGGGCAGGAGGAAGGGGCGGGGTCGGTGAGGCATCACTATGGCAACATGTCCTGCCATTACCACTGCGCTCGTAAGCAGGAGGTGGATTGACAGTAACACTGAGAGCAGGAGGTGCATTGACAGTAACACTGAGAGCTGGAGGTGCATTGACAGTAACACTGAGAGCAGGAGGTGCATTGACAGTAACACTGAGAGCAAGAGGTGCATTGACAATAACACTGAGAGCAGGAGGTGCATTGACAGTAACACTGAGAGCAGGAGGTGCATTGACAGTAACACTGAGAGCAGGAGGTGCATTGACAGTAACACTGAGAGCAGGAGGTGCATTGACAGTAACACTGAGAGCAGGAGGTGCATTGACAGTAACACTGAGAGCAGGAGGTGCATTGACAGTAACACTGAGAGCAGGAGGTGCATTGACAGTAACACTGCGAGCAGGAGGTGCATTGACAGTAACACTGAGAGCAGGAGGTGCATTGACAGTAACACTGAGAGGATGGATGTGCAGATTCACTCATAGGCTGGAGGGTTTCCTGTGCTTAACGTACAGACTCTGAATTTATTCATGGCGGTTTGATGGTGAAATGCAGCGAATGGGAGGATTAAGGTCTGAATGTGAGCGCATGCCTGGGGCCTGGACGTGCGGGCGGTCATGTGATGGGGGTGTGCGGGCGGTCATGTGATGGGGGTGTGCGGGCGAGGCGCGAGTCGCACCCACGGCGGCGGCGGCGCGGGCTTTGTTGAGGACGTAGGAGTGGCTGGCCGGGTCGTCCCCCACCAGGACCACGCTGAGGTGCGGGCGCCGGTTCCCCGCCGAAACCCACTTCTCCACCTCCGCCTGGGCCTCCTGCCGGACCTGCCGCGCCAGCTTCCTGCCGGAGATCACCACCGCTTCCTGTCTGAGGGGTCGGGAGGACAGGGCAGAGGAGCACGAGAGGCTAAGGTCATGTTCCAAAATAATCCAATCTGACATATTGCCCACAATGCACTGTGCAGGAGTGAGCAACGAGGGTCCGTCTGTCTGGGGATGTCATAGCAACTCCCGCTCTTATTACATTTAGCCCAATCATTCATCTGATCAGACACTTTTTATTAAGTGATGAGCTACTGCTGTGGACTGCACCTGCATCAATGGTGAAAACATTTTACTGTTGCTATTTAGAAGTTTCAACCAAAATCGGGGCCAAAAAGCATACAGGCCTCCCCACTTTGATAGATCAGCATAATAAGGCTTTCCAAGTGTCAGTTAAAAACATGGGAGTCCCATCAAAACATACCTCTAATTCCAACTATGAGAGCAGTAAGTGGATTAATTAACCAAGCAAAACAAAACATGCAGTCACATTAGCAACCATGCAGCCAATGGGGAAGACAGCCCTTGAGTCAGTTACAGTACTGTTCATGTTCAATAAGCAGAAATGGTGCTTGCTTATGTAACAGCAAACAGTAAATATAGTTGAATGTGTTTATGATATAACCCCCTCTTTGACAAAGTGGAATCTGACTTGACTACCAGGGTTTCTTGCTTGTCCTCAGGTTTCCAAGAGAGGCCGTAGGTGGACCGAAATTTAGAAAGGGCTGACCTTTAAAAACTAGTGACACCCTATCTTAAATGAACTCTTACATGGTCCCCATTAGACTGTTAGAGTTGAATACTGGAAATTTTCCTGTGAATGCATCGAAGATAGCAAACACATTCTGCAGAAAATCATGAATGTAGATGTTTGGAGAAAAAAAGGTACATGGAAAAAAATCCATCTAAGAGGTTAGAAGACAGTAGCAGAGCGCAGATGGAAGGTAAATTCACGCAAGGATTATGCGGGATTTCGTCAGCCTGGAGGCGTGCTGTAACGAACGACTGTCACCTCTAGGAGGACACGAGAGTTTGCTGATAATATAATTTAGGAACCGCACCTAATCCGTATTAAAATCCCAATTTCACACAATTAAATAAAATTGCATATCTCTTCAGACACCGATTCAACTCCCCGCGTTGTTTTCGAATGCAAACGAAATTAAAACGGTAACTGTAAGCAACAATACCTAGCTTGGCAACGTTACTAATATTTAAAAGGTGCAAATTGTGGACATTCATTAAATCCCAGGTGTTACTGAATTCTGGAAGCAAATCAGAAAATATCGGCAAGAAATTAAGCAGGCAATTCTGTAGGCAGGTAACTTGCGAGATCTGTACCATGCAGTGATATATAAAACATGTAAAGCGCATTTGCAAACTAACAATTACGCTATAAATATAAATAATATAAAGATTAGGCCAAATACAGCAACATCAATACGACTACTACTACTACTACTACTAATAATAATAATAATAATAGCAATTTTTTACCTTGTTGATGACAAGTTAAGTCTACGCACGCGCTGTTGCTCTTGCGGGTTTCTGCATAACTTCATCATCAGTGCTCTGAAGGAGGCCATGGTTTTCAAGGAATAGCGCTCTTAGCGCAGAAGACACGACACCTAAAGCCAAGAAGGATGGGACGGGAGGTCCAGCTCGCCTCGCGGAGGACAGCGGCGAGGGAAGACGGGACCCGCAGAAGGCTTTTAACATTCCCTCTCATGTACATGCCTCTGACGTCAGAGAAATTGGAGTCAGCCCTCATTGGCACCAATGTGGGACTACCCTGTTTCATATCTCCGAACTCCTCCTCGTGCACGCTATCTGCCGAGCAGCGTTTCTCTACTTGCTCAAAGCAAAGTCTTTGATTGGCTGCTAGACACGTCAGACGCGCGCATTCATCCGGCAACGGTAAGTGCGCGTTTTTTTTGGGGAAAAGGAACAGCATATGTAACCTCTCTACTCTCCAACTAACAATGCATTATTTAAGCACGTCTTAAAATTCAGAAAGTATAGTGGTATATAACTTCTACCATCTAAGGTTGCAAGTCTTATCACCATTGTGGTGGACTGTTTTAGGGTGCCAAGCACCCTATTGTAATTTTTCTGGGGCCTCATTTATGAAAAATTGGATTGAAAAATTAGACCTTACCTTAAGATCATTTTTTTGATTCAGATGAACAGGAAATCACATTTATGTAACAAATACAGTGATGTAGGTGATTAGAAACAAATTTGATCATATTTGTGATGAAAAATGTGTGTTCAGTGGAACAACTTGAAATTATTAAAGAATATTGTCTTGTCCAAAAAGATAAGAAAATGAAAAAAATTATGAAAATGTAATTTTTGATTTGACTATACAATAAATCACATTATGTAACAACCTGGTTGATAACAGTGAACAGAAAAGTGTTTGAAGGTGTTTATGATGAAAGATGTGTTTCAGTGAAACAAATAACAAAATATATTAGACAATAAGACAATAGCCTTGTCCAAAAAGTGATACAATTTTGTAAATGTCATTTTTTTGTTTCAGATGAACATGAAATCAGGTTTATTTAACAACAACGCTGAAGTACTATTTGAATATGTTTATGATGAAAAATGTGTGTTCAGTGGGAAAATGGCAAAATACAAAATATAAAATGCTAAAACTTTATATGTCCTGTCTTGTTTCCAAATTTGCTCAGTGATGTTCGAATGGTTTGATTGGATACATTTCTCTTACAGGCTCTTAATATGCCATTTAACCTATATTTGAGTGTGCAAGTTTTTAACGCTTGCTGCTTGCTGTAGGGCACCGTTTGTACGTAGAAACATTTTGACGCTGCTTAACATAGTGTAAGAAATCTGTCTCTGATGCCAATATGTCTGCTGGCCACACATTCCCTTGATCTTATCATTATCACAATACAGTTGGTACAATGGTAGAATAGCGACCGGGAGTGAGAGATTGGGAACCATTCAAGTCAACAGATGTGCTAATTCAATCACAACAGGACAGCCAATACACTATGGCCTAATTGATAGGTGTTACAAGAACTGACTACATCCGTCTTGGTATGTGTATTCAACACTCCTGATCAAAGCTTCGAAAACAAATAAGAAGCAGCCTCTGGAAAGGTTCGTGGTTCATTCTGACTCTGCTGAATCCAAGGTGTCATTCGTTATGCTTTGTCACTGCCGGTATTGGAAATAAACTTTGTACTTTTTCATCACGTTCGAGAATAGAAAATAAGTGAGGTTGATATATTTTTGAATAGTCCATTTAAATTAGACAAAAATCAAAAAGCAACAATTAATTTTAATTATTATTATTTTCCCCAGTAATAGCTCATTTTTATTTCAATATACGTTTTCTTTACAACAATGTTCACATTACTTGAACCATTTTCTTTGTTCTTGCACTGTTAAATCGTTGAACTATATAGTCGCATTGCGCTTTTATTTTGAAATTGTTGCTTGTTTACCAAACCGGAAGTTAAAACCTCAAATTCACCGCTTTAGAAGCACATGTTAGAAACGCCGTAGGGTTCTCTACAGCCTGTTTAGCAAGCTAGCTAGATACTTTGAAAATCAACTAAACAAACGCATTTAAAAAATACCTAAAGATTTCACAATGCCGAAAGTCAAAACCGAAAAGAAAAGCAGACAACACCAGGAAGTTAAAAGTCAAGGTTTGTTTTTAAATGACTGGATGGTCGTTTGATTTAGGTGTGCAGCCTGCTAGCTAGTTAGCTCACCGTGTTTAGTTTGTTATTTAGCGAATTTTCCGTTAGTTCTGTTTTACCGAATTGTCCGTTAATTCATGTACAGTCCTACTGTACATCACCTGCAGCTCCAGTCGAGTTAGTCATTGGCTACATTCTACAAAGCTATATACGGATTTGAACTAAGTTCAGTAGGCTAGCCTACTTAAGGATCTGTACAAAATGATGGAAACAACTACAACATATGCTACAACAACTACAATGTATGAATATAAAGTAACTCAAGGGGCAGAGTCACCCATTCGCCTTCAAAACAGCTTCACCCCCTCTTGGAATGCTGTCATACAATTCAATAACTGTGTAGCGGAATATTGGCCCATTCAGACGAGAAGCCTCCTGTTTTTAAAGGAATGAAATAGGTTGAAATGTGCTTTAAACAGCGCTCCATAGCGTTACAGATGTGCCGATGCTACTGTAGTTCTGGCGCTGGCAATTCAGCCTTTTTGGACGAATTACCTCATGTTAAACTGCGCATCAGAGTGTTGATTGTCAGACCTGTTATATAGCTGCTATAACGCTATCCATGTGGTGTTTCCGTTATTTTGTCCAACTCCCTACTTAGCTTGGGAAATATTATTCGAAAACGTAATTTTGACACCTTTTGTTTGTTAGATGCATATGCCACTCAATACATCAATGTAATTGTTAGTTTGCTAGTTACTGTAGCTAATAAAGATACTCAAGTTGCGTGCAAGTATCATTGCTCAGTTGTGGCTTGTTTCTAGTATTAATTAACTCACAGTCCTGATAGCTTTAGTGGAGAGTGAACCCATCCCAACGAAATATTGTTTTGTGTACTAAAGGTAATATTGGTTATTTACTGTGCGCCGTTGTTGACGTGTTTCAATTGTAGCTAGCAATGGCAATACATGTGAAATTACCTAACAAGCCTTGATATAAGGTCTGTCACTCCAATTGGTTTTTTTTCTTTTCTTTTCCCTCTCTTTATTTTTCACAAGGTATAATGTTCAACACGGGAATTGGGCAGCACATTTTGAAAAACCCACTGGTTGTCAATGGCATTATTGAGAAGGTAAGCAAATATTGATCTCTTGATTTCGATGACGTTCATAGCGATGACATTTGATACGTATAGGTACATACAGCACTGTAGTACTTAGCATATCCTTTATGACCACAGTAAAATGAGGGTACAGGGTGATTCTCCATTTGAACTTTTCTCACTCTAGATATTGATAATTACAATGATCTTTGCAGGCAGCTCTTAGGCCAACAGACGTGGTGCTGGAGGTCGGGCCAGGAACTGGTAACATGACAGTCAAACTTCTGGAGAAGGCCAAGAAGGTGATTACACAGTAAAATCAGTCAGGAGGTTAAACTGTGCAAAACTGCTACCAACAAGTGAAATATTAGTAGCTGTTATTGATTGTACCTTAAGGAATTTTAGACCAGTTTTAGACCGTTAAAGATTTTAGCAGTTTTTTCGGTTTGGAAGGCTGGTATTTAAATGGTGACTGTGTGAACTGCTGACATTACGGTTTTTGTCCCTTCACTGTTCAAAGGTTGTTGCTTGCGAGCTGGACACCAGGCTGGTAGCTGAACTCCAGAAGAGAGTACAGTGCACGTAAGCCTTGTGCAGCCAGTTTATAACATAGTACCATTTCCTACTGTAGTCAACAAAATAATACAGGAATATACAGTAGATCACATGGGAGATTAACAAGGCGATATTTTTTTCTATAAGCACATTCTTCATCTTCCCAAATACGAGACATGAAAAACCTGATACTGAGATGTTGGATTTATGAGGGGAAAGTGGAGGGCGGGGAGGGGGGGAGAGACTGTCCTGCTCAGGACAGAACGGTAGAAATAAACAAACATGTTAATGAACTGACAGATGTTTAAAGCCGGGTCTCACACACACACACACACACACACACACACGGAAGTGTCAGCGCAGGTGCATCACCAGGTTGACTCGGGTGGTTCTTTCGCCACACACACACACACACACACACACACGGACGTGTCAGCGGAGACACATCCCCAGGCTGACTCTGGCGGTCCTCCTTTCGCAGGCCGATGCAGACGAAGCTGCAGATCCTGGTGGGGGACGTGCTGAAGGCGGAGCTTCCCTTCTTTGACGTCTGCGTGGCCAACCTGCCATATCAGGTACGGGACGAGATGGTCACGCGGTCTCCATGGAAACGTTGCAGCGTTTATTCTTTTGCATGGCAGCCGGAGTGTTTGTCAGAGGGGCTGACTGTGCGCTGTTTCTGCTTGACAGATCTCCTCGCCCTTTGTGTTCAAGCTGCTTCTACACAGGCCCTTCTTCAGGTAAGAGATGGCTTTGCCTAGAGACCCAGTGTGTGTTCACTGCTGAAATTAGCAGGGTAAAAACAAATAAAAATAGGGCATTTTCTTTTGAGCTGCTGAACTGTAGTCCTTGATTCAGAGACTGTGTGCCAGTCGAAACGGAATTTGCGGTCTGCGTAATAATTTCACATCATGTTTTGGATATCCTTTCATGCCAGTCCCAGTCCTAATCCCAGCCTAGTGGTAGAGTCTACTATATGGTTCTCTAAGGTGGATCACTAAGGACTCCATCTATGATGGATCATAATTTATTTCCAGTGCTCATATCCACAGGCCTTTTTATAGCTAGGAAATATAGCTATTAGACTTTCAATTTTTATTAGAAATTGATCATTTGCTATGGCTATGGAAGTCTCAAATGATCCTAAGAGTCTAATTTTCTTAATAGTTGCCTACTTTTCATTTTTATTTGTGCCTGCTTTAATTTTACTCCTGTCCGTTTGAAAAAGGATTTTAAGCACACGTCACAAGAGTAGATGTGTTTCCGTAAAGAAGTGGACACCATTGCCCTGGAATTAAAATTTGCACTGCAGAAGTGAGGACAAGCAAAGGGAGTTATACCTGTGTGTACAGAACCTGAACCATGATAAACTCCCCAGCTTACAAAAACGACTGATAAGACCCAGTTTCAGTGTAAATGAGGGTTAATTCTACAGTGTAATTGAGTTGTTTCTTTGTGTTTTTTTGTAGTTGCGTGTCACCTCATAGTGAGTGGAGGAACTTACTTTGCATTACATTACATTACAGGCATTTAGCAGACACTCTTATCCAGAGTGACTTACACAACTTTTTACGTAGCATTTACATTTTTGCACTTCATCCATTTATACAGCTGGGTATATACTGAAGCCATGCAGGTTAAGTACCTTGCTCAAGGGTTACAACGGCAGTGTCCTACCGGAGAATCGAACCTGTGACCATTAGGTTACAAGACCAGCTCCTTACCCATTATACTGCACTGCTGCCCATTCTCACTTTTGCAGTCTTGCTTCACTTTGCAGTCTCACTTTATTTTTTTTCCCCCGAAGGTGTGCGGTGCTGATGTTCCAGCGCGAGTTTGCCATGCGGCTGGTGGCGAAGCCGGGAGACAAGCTGTACTGCCGGCTCTCCATAAACACCCAGCTGCTGGCCCGCGTGGACCACCTGATGAAGGTCTGTCAGCTCAGCTCAACTCAAATCAGTCAGAGCAACATGTACTTGTATAGCGCATCTTGCAAGGAATATGTTGGGGTTCGCTGCACAGGATATCCTGGGTTTAAACCGCTGCACAAACAAGCCAGAGGCGACAGCGGAAAGGAGAACTTGGCTAGTGGCATATAGGAAGAGTCCTTGAGAGGAATCGGACTCATGGGGGAAGCCTGTCCTGCTCTGGGCCGTCTCAGGGTGTGGGGTCATAGAGACAAGATATGGTTGGGTCCGTTTTCGGTCCACTGAATCGGTTCAGGACCGGTTGTATGAATGTGGTGGTCCCGGGGGAAGGGGGGAGGGGCTTGGGGGTGTGGACAGTGGGCTCAGAAGTGGCTCGAGATCCAGGGCAGAATGTGATTTGATTGAAGGCAAAAATAAGACTCAATAAATCTGTGATCACCAGTGACGAATGTTTCTGAAGCTGGGTTCAGTTGTTCCTGAGACTGGATGAAGGCACATGCATTTGGGTTCAGTCTAAATTTGAAAGTGTGTTGCTGTTCTGCCAGATTGCACATATACAGACTAGCGTTTGCAGTAAGGTCCAGGGGGGGGGGTCCTTTGCCTCCCTTGGTTAATTAATGCATTGTTCTTCCAGGTGCCGTTCATTCATTTGCTCACGTTTTCTTTGCACTTACAGGTGGGAAAGAACAACTTTCGCCCCCCACCTAAAGTAGAATCCAGCGTGGTCAGAATAGAACCCAAGAATCCTCCTCCACCAGTCAATTTCCAGGTACGTTCCCCTTTTGGATGACGGACAGTTACGATTGCTCACGTTCGGGTCTCCGTATGAGTGCCCCCGTGAGAGATTACGGGTCATCAATTTGACAAGGAAGGAGATGGTGCTTTGCAAACTACAGTCCCCACAATGCAGCCAGAGTGGAGAGTTTGCACCTCTCTCTGACTCTCGCTTCTGTGGGACATCCACGGGACCCCAGCAACAATTGGCGCTGACATGGTCAGGATTCTTTTCCAGGCCATGGGGCACATCATTGCCGAAAGGCTAGCCAATTAGCTGGAACACGCTAACGGATAACCCCCATTATTATTTTTTTTTTATTGAATAAATGTAATGTTTTGGGCCTGATTTGCAGAACCTGGTTTGCCGCATGTCGGTATGTCTCCAGCCTTCTGCCATAACCATGTCAACCATTATTACATCACAAAGCGGTGACCCACATGGATGAGGTCACCCTCCTGAAGGCTCGTTACATAACTTGTCTGTTGTTCCCACAATTATTGGTTTCACAGAGTAGGAATTGTGAAATGAGGATTCCTGGAGAGTGACTGTTTTATCCATTTGCTTTTCAGGAGTGGGATGGCCTTGTGAGAATAGCATTTATAAGAAAGAATAAGACTCTCAATGCAGGATTCAAGTAAGTGGAGTCAAGGAAATATGAACAAGTTTGCTGTCCAGGTGGGTAGTTAATAAATAAGGTAGTAAGCGACTTGTCTGTTTCCATTATTTCAGATCCACAGCAGTTGAGCAGCTCTTGGAAAAGAATTACAGGATTCACTGTTCTGTGCACAGCATTGTAAGTAAACAACTTAAAATCTTGTTAAAACCCTGCTCTTATGAGTGCAACTTCACAATGTGTAAGGACAAATTTGATGTTGTTCAAATGTGGTTTTAATTGTAATTTCACCTTTCCAATACTTCCACGTCCTCTAACAGGAAATACCACAAGACTTCAGCATTGCACAAAAAATAGAGGGCGTTCTTCAGGAAACTGAGTTTGGTGAGAAGCGAGCTCGGTCCATGGACATCGATGACTTCATGGTGTAAGTACAGAACTGGCGAGTCATCTTCAGCTTGGAGACGCACTAAAATATAAAATAAAAAATCTAGAATATCCATTTGTTTTCCATGTTGTACACTTCTGACATCCTTTTAGAAAATGGCAAGCATTGTTGGGCTGAATGGCCTGTTCTCGTTATCGTGTTATGTAATGTTATATATATATATTTTTTTTTGCATGAATCCTGAATTAAATCATACTTTGTTTTCTTCCTCAGGCTTCTCCATGCTTTTAACTCCGCTGGGATCCACTTCTCCTAAATGGGAAACTCTGTGGGAACGCCAGGAATGACGGAAGCTGTGTCAGTGACGAAGTGATTCTGACGGCCAATCAATCTGGGGCCTTGAGTGAACATTATCGATTGCGTCGTGTCAGTCACGTTTCCTTGGAGATTCCCCGAGGACCTACCCAGCTGAGCTGACTTTTTGCGTTTGCTTGCAGGTCGTGGGCCTTTTTGGCTTTCTCCTCAGTGTGGGGCTGAGGTGAGCGAGCTGGTTCTCGAGGTTCTGGCTCTCGCAGAACGACCCGGCAGTTACGTAACCATGCCGTTGCCCAGTTCACAGTGTGCTGTGGACTCCTGGCATTTTACTGTAGGCAGATCTAGATGCCTGAAGGATTGGGAACCGCATGGAAAGGAGGGAACCTACAACCCTAATACTGTTAGAGGCTCATCTCACCGAGCAACTCACTGGCTTGGCTCACTCCTGTAATAACAGCCGATGTGTGATTTCATCTGATAATTGTGTCCCAGTTCAGTGATTGGGATCCCTGCCTCCCTTCAGGGCTAAAGGAAGGGGGGGGGGGGCTTCACCTGAGGTCACAGCAGGCAGTGCTGAAGAACACAGCTGTGAAGGTCCCTGGCAACAGATATTTTCCATTTTTAATGTTTTTTTTTTTGAGGTCAGTATTTTGACAGTAACCCAACAAAACAGTTTGATTCAATGGTCACAGTACTCTTTCCATAAATAACTGGTATTGCCTTTTGCTTGTATGTAAATCTAATTGAGAAAGCATGTGTGTAGAGGTACTCATAATATATATGTATATCAAAGCTGTCTAAAGTTGTGTGCACAAGTTTTTTGAAAGAAGCAGTTATTTTAAAATGGCCTCACGCTGTAAATCTGTTTGGGGCTGGTGTTCAGGAGCCGGTGGGGAAAATTCCCCGATTGTTTTTGGAAAGCCGTGGCAGTGTGACACCGGTCAGAATCTTGGTTTTTCAGCCAGCTGGTGAAAGGTCAGACGCGTGTACCTTTTTGAGTAAGGTACTTTACCTGGACTGCGTCGGTAAATATCTGGCTGTGTAAATGGGTATGAGACATGTTGTGCAAACCATCCAAGTTAAGGTCATCTGCAAAGCAAACATAAATCAAGCCAGCCAAGTTGCCCTTCACTTAAAAGCTTTAGGAGTGTGTCAATGTCAAACTCCGTTCCTTCAACCTTGGGAGGTTTCTCTAGGCCAGGGCTGGTCAACCCTCAACCAAAGATCTTATTTCCTGAACCAAGGAATATTTAGTGAAATCAGGTGGTGTAGGGCATGGTTGGAGCAGACACCGCAGCCCCCAGGACCTGGAGTTGAGTAGCGCTGCTCTAGGTGCTGTCTTCATTAATGGGAATTTCTGACTTTAGAACCTGCCATTCACGAGTCTGTGCCACGTCCCCACATACAATGTGTGTACATGCATTAAAGCTAATGGTGGAAAAGAGGTTGTGGTCGGCGAACCACTTAGCCTTCACTCAAGAATGAAAATGGAACAAATATCTTTTTGTACAAATATTTCAGATCACTGGTAATCACAAGTAGTGCTCAAATCATGTCTATTGATAAACCTATCTTGGTAGACATTTTACTGATGCCTAACTTTGATTATTGTTAGTGCTTCTGGGTAAAATGGGCTTCTGTGGTAAAGCCACTGTTCTGAATGCTGTCAAGGGACGGTGTACAGTGTTCAAGGTTTTTGAGAGTGCTTTTAAAAGTCTTGAAGGTAAGCTAAACAAGCCTAAACCTTTGGCTTGTGACCTGTCGGATGCATCTCTAGAATTTGAACTGAATGTAATGATGGTCGAGCTTCTGCTGCCTTACACCTACATTTTAAATTAACACAGGGATGCAGACCAATCCTGTCTCAAACGGTGCATGTGCACCAAGTTTTTCTGCAGTTCCTTGAATAGAATCCAGGGACGGTCTCCAAACGCAATATATTCACTGCATCACATGAAATCCGTGGGACACACATGCCAAGTAAGTAACAAGCTATCCCCAAAATGTGTGGTATTTTACATTACATTTAATACTTTTTCTTTAAAAACTTAAAATGAGTTGAGAAACAGGCTATAAATGCTGTAAAAATGAGGAGAAAAGAACATACACTGGCGAATACTCCTGCTTTATTCAGTCTGTTGGCTGTGTATAAAGGACTGCTGGGCTCTAAAGAAACTGCTATTTACAGCATGTACGGGTGACACAGTCATATCTACGGAGATCAGGGCTGCATTCAACTCCAATTCAGGAAATTCACTGAAATTCAGTACAACTGAACAATCCTCATACAACTTTATTTTCAATTCACAAACTGAATTTAAATTAACTGAATTCACAGGAAATGGAACTGATTCCAAACCCTGATTCAGGATGGTTAATTACAATCGGCTGGTTTGCGCATGCATACTTTTTTTTATTTTTTTCAAACCAGCCCGACCATCGTCTCGTGATAAAACCGTAGCACGTTCAACACAGGTGACCAGAAGTGATATCCAGGTCTTAACCGAATGCGTACAAAGGAGTGGGGAACAGGTGGAAAAACACTTTTTAACACCATGGCGGGGTAATCTCGTGTACAACACAAAAATAACTTGTGGGCGGGGACGGAGTCTCTGAAGAGAGTTCGTGGTGCGGCCAGGGTTTTGGGCGGCCGGTATTAAAGGGTCCAGGGCCCGGTTACCGGCCGGACTGGCCGCGCCCGTTTGGCCCGGCTAACCGGCGGACTGGCCGGCTCAAAGGGCCCGCGGCCGTTTGGGGTTGATCTGCTGGCTGGCCTGCTCCTCCTCCTGGAGCGCCGAGCGAAACGACTTCACTTTGTCTGTTAGGAGAAGAAAGGAAAAATGGAGGATGAAGGAGGAGGCGATGCTAGAAAAAGTGAAACGCGGTTCACCCAAAAGAGCAATGTGCTGCGTGTGTGAGTTCATTAATGAACTGGCTTTACGTTCCAATAAAAAAATTCTAAGAAAATAATAAATGCTGGTTTATAAATAAGCTGGCTTTAATTTTCAATAAAACATTCTAAGAATAATACATGCTGGTTAATTAATTAACTGGTTTTAATTTTCTATAAAACATTCTAAGAATAGTAAATGCTGGTTTACTAATGAACTGGTTTTAATTTCCAATAAAAAAAATCTAAGAAAATAATAAATTATGGTTTATTAATTAACTGGCTTTACGTTAAAATAAAATAAAAATCTAAGAAAATAAATAAAAGCTGGTTCATTCATTGGCTACTATCCAATAAAAAATAAATTAGCATGTTTTATTTTAAGAATTAACTAACTTTACTATCCACTAAAAACCTTAAAATAATAAATGCTGATTTATTCATTGATTGGCTGCTTTATGTTTCAATAAAAAATTCTAAGAATTTAATAAATGCTGGTCTATTAATGAACTGGCTTTAATTAACTCCAATAAAAAAATGAGAAGATAATGAATGCCAGCTTATTAACTGGCTTACATTCCAATAAAAAATTCTATGGGCAACATACAGTTTAGAGAAAATGGCTGCAGTCCATTTATATATGGTCATTCTAGCAGTACGCTCCAGGAAACAAGCTTTTTAACGATATATGATTCAACCAGGTCAGTTTTAAAACCGCGGAGGCATTTAATCATAAAAGATGCTATCATAAGCTCATTTTGCTTTGTGTACTTTATTATTGTGTAGTTTATTAATTAACTGGCTTTACTCTACAATTAAAAAATACTGAGAGAATAATAAATGGGACAGTTGGGTCTTGTAAAGTTCGAATACATGAAACAGAAGGTGAATGAGTGTGCAGAGATATTGCAAAACAAACAAAATTTGTCATGTTCAGTTGCATCTAATTTCTATTTTGCACACAGCTGCGTATTAAATCAGTCTGCAGCTTTGTACGTTTGCTTTTCATTTCATGTTGGATATTATTTTGGCCATTAGGCAAAAAGTCACCAGACTGACAGTTTAATTTTAATTTAAATCTAAAGGCCACAGGCCTGTATTCAATCAACATTTGCCCTTCGAAACAGAAGCATTATACTTTTCAGTTACTGCCGAACTTGTCCAAACTACAGAAAAACAAAAAGTTTTAAATGAACGAATCACAGCCACAATTACCCAATCTGGGAGGGGGCGGGGGGCGGAGGAGGGACACTCGGTGACATTTACTTGGACGGGCTCGTTGTTTGGCGAAGGCCGGAGTAATTCCAGCTCTGTTACCTCTCAGCTCTGTGAGGATCTCGATCTTTTGCTCCAGTATCTGTTCCAGCTGCGTGGCGTAGGACTCCACGTCATAATCCACCTCCTCCGTCATCTCCAGCAGCACCTTCTCGTCCTCCAGCCACCGTATGGACTCCTGCGGGAGGCCCAAACGGTCAGAGTGTGCCCCCGTCTGGGGTTAAAGCTGGGGTCTGGGGTAGGGGTTAGAGTTAGGGATGGGGTCTGGGGTAGGGGTTAGAGTTAGGGATGGGGTTAAAGCTGGGGTCTGGGGTAGGGGTTAGAGTTAGGGATGGGGTTAAAGCTGGGGTCTGGGGTAGGGGTTAGAGTTAGGGATGGGGTCTGGGGTAGGGGTTAGAGTTAGGGATGGGGTTAAAGCTGGGGTCTGGGGTAGGGGTTAGAGTTAGGGATGGGGTTAAAGCTGGGGTCTGGGGTAGGGGTTAGAGTTAGGGATGGGGTCTGGGGTAGGGGTTAGAGTTAGGGATGGGGTTAAAGCTGGGGTCTGGGGTAGGGGTTAGAGTTAGGGGTGGGGTTAAAGCTGGGGTCTGGGGTAGGGGTTAGAGTTAGGGATGGGGTTAAAGCTGGGGTCTGGGGTAGGGGTTAGAGTTAGGGATGGGGTTAAAGCTGGGGTCTGGGGTAGGGGTTAGAGTTAGGGATGGGGTTAAAGCTGGGGTCTGGGGTAGGGGTTAGAGTTAGGGGTGGGGTTAAAGCTGGGGTCTGGGGTAGGGGTTAGAGTTAGGGATGGGGTTAAAGCTGGGGTCTGGGGTAGGGGTTAGAGTTAGGGGTGGGGTTAAAGCTGGGGTCTGGGGTAGGGGTTAGAGTTAGGGGTGGGGTTAAAGCTGGGGTCTGGGGTAGGGGTTAGAGTTAGGGGTGGGGTTAAAGCTGGGGTCTGGGGTAGGGGTTAGAGTTAGGGGTGGGGTTAAAGCTGGGGTCTGGGGTAGGGGTTAGAGTTAGGGGTGGGGTTAAAGCTGGGGTCTGGGGTAGGGGTTAGAGTTAGGGATGGGGTTAAAGCTGGGGTCTGGGGTAGGGGTTAGAGTTAGGGATGGGGTTAAAGCTGGGGTCTGGGGTAGGGGTTAGAGTTAGGGGTGGGGTTAAAGCTGGGGTCTGGGGTAGGGGTTAGAGTTAGGGATTGGGTTAAAGCTGGGGTCTGGGGTAGGGGTTAGAGTTAGGGATGGGGTTAAAGCTGGGGTCTGGGGTAGGGGTTAGAGTTAGGGATGGGGTTAAAGCTGGGGTCTGGGGTAGGGGTTAGAGTTAGGGATGGGGTTAAAGCTGGGGTCTGGGGTAGGGGTTAGAGTTAGGGATGGGGTTAAAGCTGGGGTCTGGGGTAGGGGTTAGAGTTAGGGGTGGGGTTAAAGCTGGGGTCTGGGGTAGGGGTTAGAGTTAGGGGTGGGGTTAAAGCTGGGGTCTGGGGTAGGGGTTAGAGTTAGGGATGGGGTTAAAGCTGGGGTCTGGGGTAGGGGTTAGAGTTAGGGATGGGGTTAAAGCTGGGGTCTGGGGTAGGGGTTAGAGTTAGGGATGGGGTTAAAGCTGGGGTCTGGGGTAGGGGTTAGAGATAGGGATGGGTAAAGCTGGGGTCTGGGGTAGAGTAGGGGTTAGAGTTAGGGATGGGGTTAAAGCTGGGGTCTGGGGTAGGGGTTAGAGTTAGGGGTGGGGTTAAAGCTGGGGTCTGGGGTAGGGGTTAGAGTTAGGGGTGGGGTTAAAGCTGGGGTCTGGGGTAGGGGTTAGAGTTAGGGATGGGGTTAAAGCTGGGGTCTGGGGTAGGGGTTAGAGTTAGGGATGGGGTTAAAGCTGGGGTCTGGGGTAGGGGTTAGAGTTAGGGATGGGGTTAAAGCTGGGGTCTGGGGTAGGGGTTAGAGTTAGGGGTGGGGTTAAAGCTGGGGTCTGGGGTAGGGGTTAGAGTTAGGGATGGGGTTAAAGCTGGGGTCTGGGGTAGGGGTTAGAGTTAGGGATGGGGTTAAAGCTGGGGTCTGGGGTAGGGGTTAGAGTTAGGGGTGGGGTTAAAGCTGGGGTCTGGGGTAGGGGTTAGAGTTAGGGATGGGGTTAAAGCTGGGGTCTGGGGTAGAGTAGGGGTTAGAGTTAGGGATGGGGTTAAAGCTGGGGTCTGGGGTAGAGTAGGGGTTAGAGTTAGGGATGGGGTTAAAGCTGGGGTCTGGGGTAGGGGTTAGAGTTAGGGATGGGGTTAAAGCTGGGGTCTGGGGTAGGGGTTAGAGTTAGGGATGGGGTTAAAGCTGGGGTCTGGGGTAGGGGTTAGAGTTAGGGGTGGGGTTAAAGCTGGGGTCTGGGGTAGGGGTTAGAGTTAGGGATGGGGTTAAAGCTGGGGTCTGGGGTAGGGGTTAGAGTTAGGGATGGGGTTAAAGCTGGGGTCTGGGGTAGGGGTTAGAGTTAGGGATGGGGTTAAAGCTGGGGTCTGGGGTAGGGGTTAGAGTTAGGGATGGGGTTAAAGCTGGGGTCTGGGGTAGGGGTTAGAGTTAGGGGTGGGGTTAAAGCTGGGGTCTGGGGTAGGGGTTAGAGTTAGGGATGGGGTTAAAGCTGGGGTCTGGGGTAGGGGTTAGAGTTAGGGATGGGGTTAAAGCTGGGGTCTGGGGTAGGGGTTAGAGTTAGGGATGGGGTCTGGGGTAGGGGTTAGAGTTAGGGGTGGGGTTAAAGCTGGGGTCTGGGGTAGGGGTTAGAGTTAGGGATGGGGTTAAAGCTGGGGTCTGGGGTAGGGGTTAGAGTTAGGGGTGGGGTTAAAGCTGGGGTCTGGGGTAGGGGTTAGAGTTAGGGGTGGGGTTAAAGCTGGGGTCTGGGGTAGGGGTTAGAGTTAGGGATGGGGTTAAAGCTGGGGTCGGGGTAGGGGTTAGAGTTAGGGATGGGGTTAAAGCTGGGGTCTGGGGTAGGGGTTAGAGTTAGGGGTGGGGTTAAAGCTGGGGTCTGGGGTAGGGGTTAGAGTTAGGGATGGGGTTAAAGCTGGGGTCTGGGGTAGGGGTTAGAGTTAGGGATGGGGTTAAAGCTGGGGTCTGGGGTAGGGGTTAGGGATGGGGTTAAAGCTGGGGTCTGGGGTAGGGGTTAGAGTTAGGGATGGGGTTAAAGCTGGGGTCTGGGGTAGGGGTTAGAGTTAGGGATGGGGTTAACTCTCTGCAGGGCTCACCTGGAAGACGGCCCTGTGGTCCTCCAGCACCTGCTCCTCCATCTCCACCAGCTGGGACACGGCCTCGTGGAAGGTGAAGAGCTGCGGAGAGACTTCCTCTTCCTGTGCAGAGACACACACACAGGCTATCAGCTACACACCTGCACACACACACACACACACACACGCTATGAACCACACACCTGCACACACACACACGCATGCATGCTACACACACACTGTTACCAACTACACGTCACTAACAAAACTGTGGCCACGCCACCCATCTCTCCGCTGACACGCCTGTGTGCATCTACAGCGTTTTCATCATGGGTCTGCCCCAGGTCAGAATGCAGAGCGGACCAATCCAATGCATAAAGACCTGGGAGCAAGACCAGCTCTACGGAAGGGAAATGAGGGGTTTGGGGTTTGGGGGGGGAGGGGGGGGGGGTGCAGGGCGGCTTACGTTCTGTTCACAGAGCAGCTTCAGGTCGTCCCGCTGCGGGGAGCTGCCCATCCCCCACTGCGCCTCCAGCACGTCCAGCTGGTTGATGGCGTGGATGTTGGGGCGCCCGTCCAGGACCGCGTTGGGGTCCACCGTGAGCTCCTTCACCCTGAGCGCAGAGGGGACGCGTGTTAACAGCGCGTCAGTTCGTCACATCAGTCCGCACTACCGCTGAACCACAGCCAGGACTGCTATGACGACACCCCGCACCCCCCCACCTCCCACAGGGGGTCAGTTACATTTCAAATCAGGACAGGAATTTAATTTAAATTCAACTCTCAAAATGAAAAGTAACAACACTCATTTCTTCAAATGAATTCATGTCATTTCCTGAATTGAATTGAAATGGAGCTGACCCCAGCTGTTTTTGGTTTCTGGTTAATGTCAAGGGTATTCGCAACACAAGGGCTAATCTGTTATCCAAACTGAGTTGCAAGTTTCCATTTGAAGCCATTATAAATTCACTGATATTTAAACATTACAGCACTAAACTGAATGGAACACTATATTCTAATATCAAGTTTATTTACAATAGAAAAAATACATTAAATTTGTTTCTCCTATCTAAGCATATATGCATAGAACACAGAGGCCCTGTTTTCACTCTGTAAATACGCATATGGTGTCATTCATGGTGTCCTTTTACATCCAGGGAGAAATAAAGTGAGCAAAAACAATGAGAAACACTAATGCAGGAACGAAGGAAGGGAAAACACCGCATGCAGCACGTCACCAACGCAGCACAGAAACATGGAACATGTGCAACCAAAAGGGAAATCCACTGGAAGTCATAATCTCACGCATTCCCCCATCCACCTCTAAAACGGGAAAACCTCAGAGCTAAGCACCGCTGCTGTTTTAAATGCGGGGAGAAGACATTAAAATGACAGCTTTCCCAAGCAGAGTTCCCCTGGTATAAAATAAATAAATAAATAAAATAAATAAATGGAAACTTAAGGAACGAAAACCAAGACGCATGACCCTGGATAAATGAGGAGGGCGGGGTGGTGCTGGGGGGGCGGGGCGGAGGGACGGAAACAGGACGAGAGGCGCCTTTTCGGGGCGTGAAACGGAAAAGCGGTAGACCTGCTGGGCGAGGTGGAAAAGTCCTCGTACTCGTAGGTGGGCGACAGCTCGGAGCGGCCGCCGCCGCCGCCGCTCTGGGAGAAGGGAATGTCCGACGGACTTATCCCAAACTCCTTCACCCTGGAGCCGGCGGGGCGGAGAGGGTGGGACAGAGAGGGAGAGGCAGCAGTTAGGACGGGGCTGTGAGGCAGAGCGACCGATCCCCCCCCCCCCCCTCCCAAAACCCCCTGTTTCAAAGACGGTGCACACGGTTCTGTGAGACCACGTTCGGCCCGAACATCTACAGATCCACAGCTTTCAGAGGCATCCATTCATCGTGTGCTGAGCCCAACCAGCTAGGGGACCCTTCCCTCGGGCTCACTTTCAAATAATCATCCACTCCTCCTGCAAAAAGGGCTCATTTCCAGCTCCAGTCGGACGTGTATTTCAGATCACAACGGTCGAGTAAGTGGCGTAATTTTAGTGAAAAGGCTCTTGGTGGGCTTTGGAGGTAAGCTTAGCACCTGCTACACAAGCTCACAAGAAACAGCGCAGCGAAATCAGTAACATAATTACAGTAAATGCATAAATACAATCCTGAGCTTGTGAAAGAGGCTGGTTTTCAGTTACGGCTGCAGTGGAGGACACGCATGTACACACACAGGTGTAGGTACTGAAGGCCCCACAAGCCTGCTGTCCCAAATTTGTGGGTGTCGGTTAAAAGATGAAGAATCAAAAGGACACTTAAACAACAGGAAAGCACCATTTGGACAAACTGGAGGGGGGGGGGGGGTTTATATGTTTTTCAGGAAGAACCACATTGAGGGAAGGGAATCTGTAGAGACTGACTGGAAAGGGTGGGGGGGGGGGTCTATCGTCAAGCTGAACAAACTAACCCTCTCATGCAAACAGGTTCAGTTTACCCCAGAACACACACAAGTCTGCCTGCCACATTTTTACTATTACATACAATGTGTCAAGAATGAGTAAATACACATACGTGTACTTATTTCACTTTACTTTTAACTAGTTTACTTTACTTAATTATACAGCTAACATCTGTCTTTTTTTTTACCTTGTGAGGACACCAGAATTTTCCTGCATTTCAAGAATTAGTATTTTTTGGTTCGAGATTAGGCAGATTAATTTATCACAGTGAAACATTTGGTGAATAAGGGGATAAATTCAGTAGACATTGGGAAGCAATCTGAAAATGATCTAACAACAAGAAAAGAGGGGGTGCGGAGGGAGGGGGGAGGGGAATATTGGGCAGGGGTGTAAGATTAAATCCACTCCAATTATTGTTCTCCAAAAAAACCACGCTCTCCCTCACGCCTGAGAGGATGTACTGTAAGAGCTCAGTGCTCTCACAGTGTGCCCAGGCCACACCCACCTGTTGGCGTATCTCAGCGTGTTCAGCGTGTTCTCACAGGACGCCATTCCAGGCGAGATGGTGGCAATCTGTCCGGGAGGGAAAGACGGGGTTCAGAACTTCAACCTCAACAGAATTCCCACCATTCCAAAAAGCCCACTGTGATGTCATCTTTAATGTAAAACGGGCTGTTTTAGATCCTACATGCTGATTGGCTGAGAATGCGCTCTACAGTGATTGTAAATCCGACACAGTAACAGGTTATTCAAACGGCTACTTGTGAATAATATTTTAAAATAAATAATATTGAGTCATCACTTGATATGTTGTAACTATTTTATAAAAGCAATACGACACTCGATTCCCTGGTGGGGGGGGGGGGGCACTGCCACTGCACCCCAGGGATGTTTTCATGTGGCATGCAGAGAAAGAATGAAGTGTACGCCCGGAGAATTGTTGGGAGTAAAGATGTCTCACCATACAGGTCCTGGAGTTCTCTCCGATGAAGGAGTCGCGTAAGACCTGGGTGAGCTTGCTCGCCCTGAACGGAGTGTGAGGTTTATTCCGGCCCAGGGCCCTGATGCACTCCTGCAGGTTTCACAAAAATAAAATAAATAACCAATTTAAATTCAAAGCACCCACAATTCTACATGCTGCTCACATACGGCACATTTTCACATCTCATACACTGCCTTCTGCTTGAGGTTTCAGAACACATTTGATTACTTGTTTCTATTCAAATATAAATACATTTTACACACACACATAACGCACGCACACACGCGCACACACACACACACATTATTTTTCAAAACTGCTTCATAAATGAATAGTGTTAACGTAATGTAGTTTGGATCGCTACATTGCAGTGGTCAATGAGTTGAAACTGAATTCATGAACTGAAAAATCCTGAAAAAGATCAAGTTTAATAAATAAATAAATAAATAAATAAACTCATCAAGGGATTTCAGTTATTTTCCTGTACTGGTGGAATTGGGATGGATCAGAGCCAAACCCCAGCATCATCATTCCCGTTATCATCGCCCTCATCGCTCTGAAGCGTTGCGCGGGAAATGCCCCCCTACACCCCCCCCCCCCCCACCTTGAGCGCCAGCAGGCTCTTGTTGATCTCGGCGCCCTCCAGGCGGGTCTGCCGGTCGGCGCTGGACGTGTCCGCGCCGCGCTCGTTCCCCGCCAGGTCGATGAGCGAGAACTTGCCGTGCATCTTCCCCTTCCGCCGCAGAATGATCTGGAACACCGCGTGGCTGCGGGACGAGTGGGCGTTGGCCGAGGTCTGGCCGGACGTCCTGTTCGACGGCGGGGAAGAGACGGTCAGTGGGGGGGGGACAAAAAGGTGCCTCTGGGGAATGGGGTTCAGTATATTCAAATCAATTCAATTTTATTTTCTTTGTATAGCGCTTTTTTATAGAGAACTGTAACAAAGACACTGAACCCCCAAATAGCAGGTACATAAGCTAAAAAACTCCCAGTGGGGAGAAAACCCTCAAACGGGTTGAGTAAGCATATAAGGTTGAGTAAGTAAACACTTAGGGAGATCTCTCTCTCTCTCGCTCTCACCTGCAGCTGTTGCCCACCTCGATGAGCTTCAGGACGTCCTCGGTGCATTTGACCTCACACTCCTGCAGCCCCACCACCTGCACCTGCTGCTTCCCGTCCTCCAGAACCCGCAGCTTGGCCTTCCGATTCAGCAGGTCGAACACCTGCAACAACGGGCGGGACCCAGGGGTTCGGGGGGGGGGGGGGGGGGGGGGGTCAGTTCCATTTCAGTTCACAGAAGGGACTGACATTCAAAACATTCACTGCAAAAAAATTTATAATAAATCCCCACAGAACAAGGTTTTTTTCAAATTCGTGAACTGAATTTCAAATCATTTCTTGAAGTGAAATGGACCTGGCTCTAGGCCTGGAGGGAGTTGCACATCAAAATCAATCACAGTGCATTACATTCTGCTCTCAAACTCCCTCACCCAATCACAGTGCAGTAAATTATATTCTCTCATACACCCTCACCCAATCACAGTTCAGTAAATCCCACTCTCTCCTACAGTAAAAAAAAACACTAACCATCTCATTTTTCAGTGCCACATTTAAGAACCACTGTCAGCATTTTGGGACTGAAAATGACATAATTTATTACATACATATTTTAATTTAAATGGGTTAAATTTTATTTCAGTAATTTGGGCACTTGCCTTTCCACTGTAGATTTCGAAGAAGGTTGCATACACCTGTAGATCTAACTTCTTGTAGTTTGGTTTCTTTAACATGAGGAAAACGTCCCGAGCTAAATAAAGAGAGTTTTAGTCAAGCTGGGAAATTTCACATTTTTACAGAGCACGTCACTCCAGTACTTCTAACTGATTAACCAAAACAGAGGTAACTGTGGGCTTTGAACTGCAAAAAAAATGTATTGCTGTTTAAAGCCAATAATTACAGCCTATAATTGCTCATAAAATGATCAAGGTCACTTAGTCAATTAGAGTAACAGTTAACCATTTCGCTTCAGTTTTAAATTCATAAACAATAATCCTCCTCTCCACTGCAAAGGTAGTGGTTCTTCATTTTTTAATTTTTTTAATTTCTTGCTTTTATAGCACCTCTAGTATCCACCCCCTGCTTGTTACTTTCTGAAACAGATTTTTAATAATTCATTCATTTTTTAAATATAACATTTTTAGGGCTCACAATAATGAGGCAGTCAAAAAACATGCTTTGTCACTCAGAGGTTGCAGGTTTGATTGTCAGGTGGGGCACTGCCATTGCTGCGGCTTGCAGTAAATATAAAGCTCTAATAAATTGTTTATATGAAAAACAATTTCACGTGTACGTCACACTGGATAAGAGTGCCTGCTAGACTAAATGGACACATATTAATTCTTAAACAGATTAGTCAGCAAAATAAATCTCCAGTCACTGTACCAGCTAATGCGTAGATTCCTTTTGAACAGTCCTGGTTCTTCCCTGAAAAATCTCCTCCCATCGTCTGAAACAAAGGAAAGTGTTTCAGTTAAATTAACTTTATTGACAATTTCTGTAACGTTACATGCCAACAGTCAGTAAATTGGGCTTATAAATATGCTTCTAAATGCTACACACTTCAAAATGGAGCTACCTCTTTTCCTTCTCACAATAATAATCTGCTTGTGCATCAGTCTAAACCATCTTTGATTGACGCAGCGAGCGTTTACGCTGCAGAAAAAACGTCTCGGACGTCGACAGACCCGGCAGCCATGACACTCACGTGCGTTTTGCCACTTCCTGTCTGTCCGTAGGCGAAGCAGGTGGCCATTCCCCTCTCAAATATGGTCTCCACCAGCGGCCTGGCGGTAAACCTGCAGGGACAGACCGGTTCAGACCGGTTCAGACCGGTTCCGTTTTTCAGCTCCAGTGGTGTGAGCACGGAGAGATAATGTCACAGTACCCTCTGGGGTGTGCCCCAATACCCTTTCGTTCATATCAAACTATGGACTGAGCCCACAGACTACCACTCTAAACTGCTCCAGTTACGGTCCGGTAAAAGCAGTCACGACAAATCTTTCCCATATACGCCCCCATCTTTAATTACACTCAACTTCATTTTATTTATTAATTACATTAGAATACATCTGTGGAGTTTGCAGAACCGGAAATGTAAAATAAATGTGCTAAATGAACCGTTATTCACCTGTAAACCATTTCATTCGTCGTGGAGTCGTCGAAGGCGTAGTCGAATCGGAAGGTCTGGTTCTCCAGGTACCTGGTGAGGTCCACCTTCTGTTTCGGCTCGTGGACCATGACCACGTCTTTGCTGGGAATGGTGATGACATCAAGGTCCTTCACGGTCAGCTCTGAAAAGCGTATGGGGTGGGGGGGGGGGTGTTATTCATGAGGGTATTTTCTGGATACCGTGTGATTGGACGGCGTGGTCGATCAGTACGGGCGGCTGCAGGACTTCACTCATGCTGACTCTGAAGCATTATTGAAGTCTCTGCAGGTCTATTTAATCCCCATAACTCCAGTCTGCCCAGCTTCTCACCAGCTCATACCCTGGATTCATTCTATCGAACCCGGGCTGCTGTAGCTGAACGTGGGCCTCCAGCTGGTACTCAGCCTCCAGAGTGATTCAGTCTATCGAACCCGGGCTGCAGCTGAACGTGGGCCTCCAGCTGGTACTCAGCCCCCTGCAGCTAAGGGGTTAGAGCCCTGTACCCTACCCACCGTACAATGGATTTTGCACAGCATATCTACACCTGGTATATTCCATTGAGCCATACGATTAGCATGCTCCAATAATACGGTTATGGCTCCAGGTAGCGGAGCTCCCAGGTAGTGCATCAGAACTCGTGATGCAGACGCGAGACTGGGAAGTATAAAAGGGTGTGTAAAATGGCGGCCGGTTGCGCAGTACAGTTTAATGGCAGGAGCTGTAGAACTGGCCCTTGTGTGCTTCAGGTGCTTACCTTTCTTATTCAGCGGACGTTTCCTGACACAAACGCATATTCTGTGCTCTTCGATCTGCAAATTTAATTAAAAGCAAAATAACATGAAAACATACCTGCCTCATTTATGTTAGGAAATGTGATTTAATTGCAAGGCAACCCATGCAGTAATCTATATTAAGCAAATCAACACCTGCACAAAATACGGACAGTAACACGGACAGTAATGCTGAAAAAGCAACGATTCTACCCAAATATATGACCACAAGTACCTGGTGCCAATGACAGTCTGGCAGGCTCCATTTAATCATCAGTTAATGATACTCACTCACCAGATCAGCTGTTGTCAGAGGCCGGTAGTCGAGGCTTGCTCTGAAGTCTCGGATCATGTACATAATTTCAGAGTTGGGGTTTGTGGCGTCCACATCCTTTGAAAAATAAAGATAAAAACACATGAGTGGCTAGTGCCAGTGACCAGACATCCTCTCCTGATTGGCTGTAACCAATAAAATTTTATTTAAATTAAATTTAAATTAAAAACTAAATTACAGGCATTTAGCATACGCTCTTACCCAGAGCGACACAACTCTTTATATAGCATTTACATTGCATCCATTTCTACAGGGTTAAGTACCTTGCTCGCGGGTACAACGACAGTGTTCAACCTGGGAATGTAGCCTAAATGGCACTATCTATGTAGGAATCTGTCACAGTACACAGCACCGTATAAGCCAGCCTAAAGCCCCACAGAGCAAGTGGTGACAGGAGCAAGGAGAAACTCCCTGGATGGGCTTGGAAGGAATTTGACTAAATGGTGGCGGGGGGGGGGGGGGGTCCTCTCCGGCCAGCTCGGACCGTGGGCCCATAGGGGCATAGAGGGCCAGTTCCATTTTCAGTCCATCTAATCAGTTCAGGATGAGGTGGGGAGGCGCAGATAGGTACAGGGAGGTGCAGGGCAGAATGAGGAGATGCGGAGAGGTGCAGGAAGGTATAGGGAGGTGCAGGGAGGTACGAGGAGGTGTGGGGAGGTATGGGGAGGTGCAGCGAGACATGACCCACTCACCTGCGCTCTCTTCTCCCTCAGCTCCTGCTGCTGTAGACGCCTCCTCTCCCTCTTCTCCTGCAGCTTCTCCACCTCCTTCACGCAGTTGGATTTCCTGCGGGCTGGAAAAGAGGAGGAACACAGAAACATAAACGTCCCGGACTGTAAAGAGACTGAGCGCGCTCAGAGAGGTGTCTGCTCTCGCCACCATCTGGGAGGAATTCGGATCTTGACGCCCCACACTGGGGGCAGCTAGGGGTGCTGTTCAAAAACACCTTTTCTTTCAATAATATTTATCAGGAATTATTTTGTTAAGAAACTCTTGGAAACATGAGTCCCCGTCCCCCCTGTCAAACTGACTTAACTCTTTACTTGTTACGCAAGTTTAATGTCAATGTGAATGAATGTTAATGTTTATTCAAGTCATTTCTGTGAAGTGAAGCCAATGGCATATCCCATCCCATTACTCTTAATTGCTCATTCAGCTTAATGACCATCAGATTTAAACACAGCTGGGGGTGGGTGGGGGTGGGGGTTTTAACGGTACCGTTCTGCTGCTGCTGCAGGGTCTGCTGCTGTGTGAGGGGCATCGCTGGGGGTGGGGGTGCTGGTTCCTGGGGCTGGTTTTGCCGGGCGCGGGTCATCCCCACTGCGGGAACAAAAAAGCAGAGAGAGCCGTTACCCGCCAAAGCCACGGTTTAAACATTTTATAGGTGTAAGATCTTTTTATTTGAATTACACATCACATCAGCCAATACTGCTCAAAAGCACGGAAAATATCAAGGTTTGTTTTGATTACTGTCTGTTAAGTACACCTACAATCCACAGCGTCGCATCGTTTCCTCAGAGACAAAATATAGTCATTAAAATTCATATTTACTGAGGGCACAAGCAAAAACTGAAATGGTCTGAAAATACCCAGAAATATATGTATAACTGCACCTTACAATGAATGGATAACTATAACTTCAATTTATGTCCATAAAATTACATACCAATTAACATTTATACACACACATATATAGAGCATCCATTGTATATTCGAGGCAAGTATTTCCTGTGTCAGTGTTGGAATCAGATAGAAAAGAAAGGCTACATAAAAGTATGTTTTCTGGAGCTGTGCAACCACGAGGAGTTGTTGTCATATTAAATAACATCCCTGATGAACCTTTCCAGTCACTTGGCGTCCTAGCAACATCAGAACTGCACTAAAATAGTCCCGATCTGAGCAGCTGTAGGCCAACGCTAACGCCAAACAGCACAGTACGCTTCTAATCAAATTCATCATTTGATCAGAACTGCAGTCAAGCATTTTTAATTCACATTAAAGAAAATTATTCATGAACTTGTTACATGTATTTTTATACAGGCAATACACTGTGAGCAGTTTCCTTAAAAAATAAAAATCCGCTACAAGACATACCTCGGTTGTCTTTAGGAATTTCATTCTTAGGTGGCGCTACCGTTCGTCGGTTCTGATTCTGCGAAACGCAGAAAAATGAAAAAGATCAGACAGGATCAAGCACACAAACGACCCGATGAAGGGCTACGTTATGGACCGGGAGATGCCGCACGCATAAAAAGTAGCCGCGATGATTTACTGAACTCGGTTCTTCATGGGAAGACTGGGAAGTTGCAGCGGATTCGGCTGGCTGGGTTTTCTCATTAGCGTCCTGTAGTTTCCGTTGGCAGCGCACAGCCAGAATAACATTAGCGCGCTCAGCTAATTTTTCATCAGTGTGGAGTAAATGAGATGGAAACTTTTTTTTGTTTTGTTGCTTTTTTATTTTTTTATTCAGTGGTTCGCAGTGTGCTAAATGCCAGATCTCGCTCAGCAATGCGTCCTGTTGACACTGCTACGCAATATACACTGAGGGCTATAACAGTGATGCAAATGTTTGCGACAGAACGATCCAGCGTGAATCACCACCCATTACGCACGGGAAAGAGTAATCACGCAGTCATGACTCTAAAAGCTTTTCGGAAGAAGACGGGGACGGGCGGAGAGAACAGGGGGAGTGTATGATTTAAGGATATGATATTTGAGAAGATTCGCTACAATAACGCAGCCTCAACGGTCTTGAGTTTACACCAAGCTGGACTAGCGAGCAGTGTTAACGAACACTCCACGGACGGTTCCAAGACAGAAGCAGCAATCTTTCACATCAAACTCCATAATTACTGCACTTGGAAAAAGTCCGCACAGGTATCAGCATTCACAAGAGTTTCTCTTTAAAGGTCAACTAGAGATTATTTTATGAATTACATTAAAATGCAATAATCATTTTGAAATTAATCCCAGGGTGAAAATGTTTTGATGGACAGACCAAACAGTTGTCCATGGTTCTTCTGAGGTGGAAGGTGTTCAATATAAAATATTATTCATGCATTTTCTCTATATCTAACATTTTTAGTCCCAGTCTTGGGCCACTCTTAATGCACCTCATCTATCCCGACTCATGATAAAAAATCTGCTATTTTCTAGAATTGCACTTAGAGGAACATTGGGTTGAAATGTAAAGTGCTCCTGAACTAATTCACAAAGTGAGTGACGTGTTCCTCTTATTCTGTGAACACAAGGATAAAGTTGTCGTGTTGATGAGTATTTTGGTGATTGGTTCTCCACGCTCCAAACTCAAGGCGGTTTGGGGAAGTGTCCCCAATCGTCCTTCATTTTCCTTTAAGACAGAGGAGGAGCGTTCAGACTGTCCTCCCAGCATCACACCTGTGTTCACCACGGTCTAAGCCAGGGGTACACAAGGGCCTATTTGTGTCAGGACTTAGTCGCTAGCTTTAATATCAATAATTTAATTAGCCAATCATTTGATTGAAGCGACTTTTTTTAAAAAACCATGAGCTAGAGCTGTAGGCTACATACCCTTGGTGTGATATGGGACTGAGTGTGCATGCTGGGACACTGCATACAGGCATTTAGAAAATTAAATCAGAATAACTGGACAGAACAAAGACCAGCAAGCACACACTGGCCCTCCAGGACTGGAGTCCTGCATCGTGGGAAGCAGGCACAGGCACTGTTGTCGGGGATAAATTACTTGACAGGTTTCCTTTAATTTGTATTGATGCAACAGGCATTCTCTAATGAATGCCTCTCAAAGAAGTTCCACACTGACACTGTAACCATTAGATTACTGACAATTACTTCCAGCATTAAATTTGTCCCCCGCTTGAGAATCCTGTGGCGTCTAAAATGGCTGCTACCAAGAATTCCTTGACAGGGGGCATCAAGAAAACAACCTGAAGTTTTAGTCCAAAATAAACAGAGACTTTGGTTGAAGATGAAAGCATTTATCAAACAGCTATGCAAAGGCTGGCTATAGCTACAGTACACATGCAAGATGAGAAATACTCTCCACTAGCCATATACTTTACTCCTTCATATAATAAAAAAAACAACATAAAAAAC
Organism: Anguilla anguilla; assembly: GCF_013347855.1. Classification (NCBI taxonomy): domain Eukaryota; kingdom Metazoa; phylum Chordata; class Actinopteri; order Anguilliformes; family Anguillidae; genus Anguilla; species Anguilla anguilla. The sequence continues at coordinate 32,530,132 of NC_049214.1, forward strand.
TTGTGTATATAAAAAGTAAGGTATGTTATTAATAGCATAACATTCACAGGGACCAACCCAAGCTGCCCCTCTCAAATGCACTGAAACAGAATAGAAGACAAAATTTCTTTTTTTATAACACACCGCTTATCGCAGCTGTGCTGTGTAGTGTGCACATTGATTAATTCCATCACCTGCACAGCATAATCCCACCTACAGCAAACACAGAGAAGGCCTGCAGTACGAGCAGTACGTACCTTGGGTACCTTACTAACTTTCACTGAACTCTGGGCGGGTGGTGGAGGGGTTTCTGGGCTGGGAGCAGTCTCCTCCTCTGCGGCTAAATCTGGATTCAGTGAAAATATACTCTCCAGGTCGATCTAAAACAAAATTAAACAAGAAAAAAAAAACCCCACAGGGAAGGAATTTTATTAACTTTGCTTATCATGCTCAAAGTGCACTTTACAAAAACAAATACTCCAAATAAAAATGAATACATCGACATAATCTTCTCAGTTTAACCGACAAGTGACTATGCAGCATCTTGCGTTAATTCAACCACCAGAGTCAGGCTTTAGGCTTGTGTTTTAATACAACAAACCTTCTGTGTGTACAGTGAAAATACATATCACATACAAAATAAAAAAATGTACAATGTTTCCCTTCTCACTTGAGTGAAACATCAGTGGTATTTAAAGCCAAAGCTGCTTTAGCATTAATCTCCCTCAATGCGCCACACTATACTCTCCTTCTGACACATCTGAACACACGTTTCTGCTGATGAGTACCGAATGGCTTCAGCATTAAGTACTGAGCCATTTTATCTGTTTAATCCAAAAAGAGGCGAGTTCTTCCATCTCTACATGCCTGCTGAATTTTTCATGCGAACGCTTTCCACAAGTGTTCTTTGCTGGATGCATATAATAGAGCCTCGATTCATGAGCCTTAATAACTAGTGAAGGGCTGAATACAGCAGCTATGCCGTGTTGCACAGTTCAAACAACATTGCTTCTGATTGTGCAGACAGGTGGGCGTTTTATCCTTCAAACTGCTGTGTAAGGAATAGATGGATTCTCGACTTAGTGTCTAGTAATAACGACTTCAATAATCAGAACAAGAGAATAATCCCAAGATGAGGGTTAAGTCATTTGCAAATTGTACATTTGCTTTTACACGTAGCTGGGAGGCTTTAAAATTATTTACACATTTTCAGTACTAATAAAGGCTTTATGCACCTCTTAGACAGGTCACAGAATGTCGTACCCTGGCTTTAAAGAGAAAAGAAAATTTTATTCAATCTGAATGAGACTTAAAAATCACACACAATATTATTTGTTTTCCATGCAAGGTGTCCATTTTAACATTTTAATATACACAACTGGTATATATCTGAATTATACAGGAAATCCAGTTTGAAGTTCATTTTGAAGTTGTCCGCCAATGAGACATGCAGAAAAATGAAAATCATAACGATTAAACTTAAAAAAAAAAAAAAAAAAAAAAAAATTGTTTTAAAAAAATCCGGTGACCTCCTTCCCCTTGGTGTCCCCGTTCTCGATCCACTCCACGGTGACGCTCTCGTTGTCCTCATTCAGGGACGTGACCATCGCTTGGTGTATTCGTCCTGCAACAGAGGAAGTGCCGCCATTTTAGCACGGATTAGAAATTAAGCCAAACGAAGCTCACTCAAAACACCACGTGTTCGCTGTCTTTACCATGGAAGTGAACACCAACTCTCCTGATATTAAACTCTGATATTAAACTTTTCTCCGATGACTGTCTCAGTCGCCCGTGGGTTCGTGGTTCTTCTTGGATGATCTGCTTTGGAACTTGATGCAACATGAACATATTTTAACCTTACAAAGTCCCAAACTGATAGGTACAATACATTTGCCTGTACATTAGCATGCCCACATCCTGACCTAATCCATTAGGAGCTAAAAGGCCAAACGGATCCTAGATCAGCACTATTCCAGATCAGCACTAGTGCTTTATGAATGCAGGCCAAGGAGTTTGAGGAATGGACAGTTAAGGAGTTAAGCATTAACAGCTGAAGTCTTTATTCACATACATAGAGAAAAGGACTGCAAGGTACCCACATCCATTATTCAAGGTAAAAGAGGTTGTTTGCTGTTAGTCCTCTCCTGTGAGTTCTGTTAAAGTAAAAAGAACGCCAACAGAGTGATGTGAGTTAGCCTAACCCATTGCACAACACTGAGAGAGTGATGTTAATCAGCCTAACCTGCCGTATATCACTGAGAGAGTGATGTTAATTAGCCTAACCTAAGTTAGCCTAACCCACCATAGACGAGCAGTGTTGGGCTGAATGGCCTGTTCTCGCCTTACGTTATGTTATGTTATATAACACTGAGAGAGTGCTGTTAATTAGCCTAACCTGTTGTATAACACTGAGGGAGTGATGGACTTAGCATAACCAACCATATAACTCTGAGGAGTGATGTAAATTAGCCCAACCCACCATATAACACTGAGGGAGTGATGCTAATTAGCCTAACCCACCATATAACACTGATGGAGTGATGTAAATTAGCCTAACCCACTGCATGATACTGAAGTCATCAGCTGAGAAATGCAGTGATTCCTGCAAAAGACATTGTTGATCAAGACAACTTCAAGGACAGTGGCACAAAATGAGAGCTATCCGTGCTCTGTGTACAATTTACAAAATTTCTCTCAAATCAAAAGCACATAAAGAGGGGTTTCAAATTCCATGAGGTGCTTTGATCCTGAATAACAGTTGGTGATGTCACATTTTACCTCAGGAATCTGCAGTGGAGGGGAAACAGTCACCGCAAGGCTAAATGTTCAAATGTTCACCATGGCAACAGTATCCACGACAGCACCGCCTCAAAATGGATCTTTTAAATGAGTTTGATTTTTTTCCCGCCATCCACAGAGATGAGGTCAGCTCACTGCTGATTTGTACTCAGCTACAAGGCCATGAAACCAGAAAATTCCTCAAATGACAGCGATGTCATTTCCTCTCTGAGAACGGCCAAACAGACAGCAGCACTCAGCACTTCCTGCAGCATTTCACGCTGGTCTCTAAGCAAAGCACCCCGTTTGCCCTCCTCCAGAAGAGGTCTTCTCAAAAAAATAAATTTTTTTTTCCAGAATAGACTGGCTGGTGACAGCAGTCTCAGACCACACTGCTTATGAACACTCAGTCACATGACGTCCACCTCACTAGAACAAGAAATTCCATTTTCCCGGGGGGAGGGGGAAAAAGCATGATATTCTATTAAAATTAATTTAATCTCGTGTCCAAGCTGTCGTCTATATTTGCCTACATTTTTAATTTATCATTCAGCGTTATTAGACTTTAACATCCGCTACAGGATATTACGAACAAATTCTGAAAAGCAGTGTACAGGTATATTTAGGCTATCTCAAACATATCTGCTTCTAACTTTACCATTTGTCGCAGGTAGGATAGATTGAGCACCATAATAACACAAACCCAAAAGTTTTATAAAAAACTTAAGCTAACATTTTTTTCCATTTTTCTCGAATTTTCTCCCCCAACTTAGTCGTTATACCAATGCCCCGTGTGTACCCTCGATGCACTATCCTCTATCGGTCTGGGGAGGGTGTAGACTTCCACATGCCTCCTCCGAACATGTGGAGTCGCCAGCTGCTTCTTTTCACCTGACAGCGAGGAGTTTCACTGGGAGAGCGTAACGCATGCGGAGGTTCACGCTATCTCCCCCAGATCCCCTCCCTGCTGAACAGGCGCCCCGACCAACCAGTAGGAGTCGCTAATGCAACGATCAGGACTCATTCCCTCACTGGCTTCCCATCCGCGAACTCGCTGCATGTGTGGTCCCTGCCGTACCGCACTTCTGCAGGAACGCACCACACATGCAGGGTGAAACTCTCCATCCAAGTACCGGTTTGAAAAAAACAGCCAAAAAGAGGCAAGACTCAAAATCTGTCTGCCTCCCATCAAAGTAGGAACACTAGTTCTTACTTGACCAATGAAAACAGCCCAGTCTGTGTCATTTGACCACTTACTGCCAATTCATTTCTCATTCAAAAGTCTTGTAGAAGAACATCTCTGGTCTTAATATTTGACACACAATAACCTGTGGATGCCCGCATATCAATGAGGTTTTCCCAGTACATTCAGAAGTATTTATCAAAATACATAAAATATAACTTATAAAGCTTAGCCTATATTAATCTGCCACAGGGGTTTTCAAAGTCAATCCTGAGGACCCACTGAGTATGCTGGATTTCTTTCCTACATCACTTTCAACCTCTGAATAGTAATGAGCAGTTAATTGTTCTTAATTTCATGTCTTTTGACTACTGAAGGATGATTTGCAGTCTTAAGGTCTCATTATGCCAGAAATAGCCACCCATGCCAGGAAGAATAAATATTTCACATTCACATCGCAGGACTTTCAATCGATCAGATCAACTCAGGCTTTCGTTTTCTGTAATGTGCGGTATGAGAAAAGCTTCCTTTAGAAAGAGGCTACATTTTTACTTAGTTTAATGACACGAACAGATGACACCACTGCAGTCCAAGTGGTCGTAAGTGTGGTCACCAGGTCACCTACATGAAGCAGTTTGTGAAACATGAAGCGTGACTTGAAGGAGAAAATTGCAATGAGCCAAACCTGCGTAACACAGGAATTAAGAAAAGTACCAAATAATGTTAGATATTGTGTTGTCTTACATATAATTTATATATAAATGAATGATATATAATTATGTTAGATATTAGACAGGCTTTAAACAACTTTAATTGATTGACATGTTGGCAGAAGACAGTGTACACACCACAGATTTAGTTAGTAGGCTATCCTCATTGCATTCGTGGCCCCTGGCACAAAGAGGAAAACGAAGTTGTAGTTTGTGAGCAAGCCTAACTCATCTCACATGAGAGCGCCAACCCAACCAAAAAAATAACATGCTCATCAGAAAGAAAAACAGAAAAAGAAAGTTAGTGTCCCTGTGACACTATAGCAGTTGACTACCGTAAGGAATATTGGAGGCGACTGAACGTGGTCGTTTCTCACAAGTTAAAATTCCTACAGCCGATTGGGAAGCCTTAACACCCAGAAATGTTACAAGTTGCATTTTTAACAAATTTGCCATTTCTGCCTGGCTTCTTGAGAATACAGAACGCGATTTCTGGAGTCAAATTTTGACAAAGTTGCCCGGCTGCTTTTTCCGTTCATTCTTTATTTCTCCGTCTGTGTTCATCTCACCAGTTCGTACAAGAGGCAAGCTGCTGGGAGCACGTTTTGGAAGAGTCTTTTTACACTCGGGGTTGCCAGCGCCTCTCGTCAGCTTGGCGGACGGAACCCAACACCACACGGGACTTCAGCGTTACATATTTCACAATCCAAAAAAAAAAAAAGGAATGGCAGTGCGGCAGTGTTTTGGACACAAGAAGACTCATCTGAGCTCAGAAACACCTGACCTGCTACACGGAGTAAGACGGGTAGCCACTGTACAGCTTCCCACGCATGTAGCTACACCCTGTATGTTCCAGACACTGAACAAGCAGATTTCCCACTCTAATGTAGCCTAAATATAACTCTGTAGTCTCCATGCCTTGGTCGTATTTAGATTTTTCTGCAAAAAAAGTTTTCTGCACAGAAAGTTAAGAGCTTGGCCTAGCAGCCACCAAAAATGTCTGAATACTGGTCATGGTACATTATTTATGGAAGATTTTCATATTTAAAATGCTCCTCGTTTGTATAAATAACTAAGAACCCCAGTCAAGTTCTAATCATTTTGTGCTTACATAACCTTCTTCTGGCACAAAACCCAGAATGCTTTGCCCCGAACACACGTCCTTCTCTCTGTGGACTGTGTTAAATCACATTTGCAGCTTGTGATTTTGTTCCTTCATTAAGGTTCTCGATCACTTATTAAACACAGACTATAAACACTTTATAAAGCTGCAGTCTTCTACTCTTAATAGGTTGCGCTGTGTTTGTGTTCCTGTGGAATCTGAAATTACAAACCCTGTCTGGCACCGTAAGTCAGAAGGAACACAGCTAGCTTCGCACTGGGACGGGAGGCCTGCACATGCTACAACCGCATTCAGCTTCAACTCTGATTTCATGACTCACTTCGATGAATAACGAAGAGCTTAAATTACTTTAAAATGGGACGTGCTGCTAGCAGCTTTAAACCAGTTGCCCGTTCAAGGCTCCTGACGTGCATGAGACAGGGAGCACGTCACCCTCCAACATGAAAGCGCGGAGGTAAATGGCAGGAAATTGAGATTTTCCTTTGCCAAATCTAACTTCCTTGCTATTGAACAAGAATACGGACTGAATTACAGGGTAAGGAACGGCTTATTTCGTTTTTTTACTCCTTCAGTGAAAGTTCCATATAGAAAATTCAGGCAATTTTAAGAGTAAAAATGAGTGTAAATGCCTAACAACTGCCCTCGTTTCATAAAACCCCCACCAATGCAGCAGGCTTGGTGATCTTAGCTCTTTCATCAGACAAATTACCAGGAAATATGCCAACACCTTCCAAACCCGATTTTACCCACTGCACGAAGCACCATCTTCTAACATTCTGATTTATTTATTTATTTTTTTAAATGACAGTGCAATTACTCACACACCTCTTAGGCCCATGGCCAAAAACAGTGGCCTCCATACTCTCAGACATGCTGAGGATGTAGGCTAATGGGGGGGGAGCCATTCACATCCCAGCACTGCCAGCAAATTGGTGGCAAAATACTGGCAAGAGATGCTCCTCCAAGCTGGAGTCAAATGAGTGGGTTGCAAGAAAGCACAGACTGAGAGAGCAGGCTTTAATCATAATGACATCTCATATGTTCCACATCGCGTGGCTTTGCTCGGGATTATCAGAGCAGCAGTCAGCAATTTGTCCAACTATGGGTGAGTAACTTAGCCATTTCCAAGAACCTCACCAATACATCACACAGACGCGCACACACACGTATACGCACACACACACGTGCATATATACACACACACACCCACGCACACAGGCACGCACACACACACACACACACACAGGCACACACACACGTGCATAAATACACACACACAACTCTAGCAGTAACTATAACTCAAGCTATAAACCTTACCCTAACACTAGCTGTAACACTACCTCTAACCCTAACCCTAGCTGTAAACCTAACCCTAACGCCAGCTGTAACCCTAACCCTATCTGTAACCATAACCCTAACCCTAGCTGTAACCCTAACACTAATCCTAACCTGAACCCTAGCCATAACCCTAACCCTAGCTGTAAACCTAACCCTAGCTTTAACCCAAACCCTAGCTGTAACCCTAACCCTAGCTGTAGCAACCACCTAGAATACCATAGCAACCTCATAGAACTCCATAGCAACCACCTGGCAACACCCTAGCAACCACCTAGAACACCCTAGCAACTGCATACCGTGAGTAAAACACAGAGATATCAAGTTTTGATGAAGAGTTAATTTAGGTCTGTATATATGTGTCGCAAATCAACTCGTTGACGTGATGTTATAGCACATACACAATACTCTGTCTCTGCTCATACTACAGACACTGTTCACTCTGTTCAGCACAAAGTCGACTTTGCATTGGTGGAAATCACACTTCACAATTTCTGCAGGAATCGTCTAGTTTCTATTACAATACTGCTCGCTGAATTACATTACTTATGCTGCTACTTTTGGGCAAACGGGACACTGCCTCACATCTAAGTTCACTTAATGAAAAGAAATTCTTTGAAAAATCCACTCTGGATCAGACCATTTAACTAGTCTAAGTTTCTATTAACCACTGGCAGTCAGGAAAAAAACAAAACAAGAAACATGTTTTAAATAACTTCACTGCACTACATTTGAGTCAGGTGGGAACAGGAAGTTGACAAATGATATAAAATATGGTTCCTTCAGTGATGTTTCTGGGACAACACCCTTGAGAAGGCTTGAAAGAGCACTTCTTTTACATGACAATGCTTAAGAGTGCGTTAAGTAAAAACACTACATGAATGGCCTTCAACCTTTAGGCCTACCTCTTACTTATTATTTAGGCTAATAAATTTAGCAGTAGGGACTCAGTGTCTTCAGAGAACATTCAAGTTACAAAACAGTCTAACAAATGATAAAACGAAAATACAATGGCTGACACTCTAGTGTGGTGGGTCCGGCCTTGGTGGGGGCCAATGTTGCACGATTTCCTTTATTCCATTAAAACTACACTACATTTCCAAACGTATGTGGGCACTCCTTCTAATTAGTGGTCTTGGCAATTTCAGCCACACCCACTGCTAACCGGTGCATAAAATCAAACATATAGCCATGCAATATCCATTGAGAAACATTGGCAGTAGAATGGGTTGTACTGAAGAGCTCAATGACTTTCAACGTTGTACTGTCATAGGATGCCACCTTTCCAACAAATCAATTTGTCAAATTTTTGCCCAGCTAGAGCTGCCTCGGTCAACTGTAAGTGCCGTTATTGCCAAGTGGAAACATATTGGAGCAACAACAGCTCAGCCACGAAGTGGTAGGCCACACAAGATCACAAAACGGGACCGCCGAGTACTGAAGCGTACAGCACGTAAAAATCATCTGTCCTTGGTTGCAACACTCACTACAGATTTCCAGACTACCTCTAGAAACGTCAGCACCAGGACTGTTCATCAAGAGGTTCATGAAATGGGTTTCCATAGCCAGGCTGCTGTACACCATGCGCAATGTCAAGCGTTGGCCGGAGTGGTGTAAAGCCATTGGACTCTGGAGTAGAGGAAACGTGTTCTCAGGACTGATGAATCACGCTTCACTATCTGGCTGTCATACAGACGAATCTGGGTTTGGCAAAATGCATAGTGCCAAATGTACTGGCCCGAATAGTGCCAACTGCAAAGTTTGGTGGAGGAGGAATAATGATCTGGGGCTGTTTTTCATAGTTTGCTCTAGGCCCCTTAGTTCCAGTGACAGGAAATCTTAATGCTACGGAATACAATGACAGTCTAATTGTGCGCTTCCAACTTTGCAGCAACAGTTCGGGGGAGGCCCTTTCCTGTTTCAGCATGACAATGCCCCTGTGCACAAAGCAAAGAAATGGTTTGGAGGGGAAGAACTTCATTGGCCTGCACAGAACCCTGACCTCAACCCCATCAAACACCTTTGGTATGAAATGGAATGCTGACTGCAAGCCAGGACTTACGCCCAACCTTAGTGCCCAACCTCATTAATGCTCCCGTAGCTGAACGGAAGTGAATCCCCGCAGCCTTCGCAATTACCGTTGGGTGTCCAACTTCATATTAATGTTTGGTTTTGGAATGAGATGTTCAGCAAGTACATACGGGTGTGATGTCCAGGTGTCCACACACCTTTGGAATGATGTGTACTATGTGCATTATAACATTTAAAAATTAGTCAGTGTTACCGTGAAATAGGGGTACCTAACATCCCACCACTAGCTAACATCAGCGGTGAGCCACCAACTTCGTTAGAAACTGACCAGTATAATATCTTCTGCGCATCTTAAAAATGAATTGCACAAACGCTTTCTAGTAAGTTATCACCACGCTGGGTATAATTAGCTGCTCATTTTTTGAGTATGTCCCTTCTGAAGCACATACATAGAAAGCTGCATGTCAGAAAACTCTATGCAATAGCTGATTTAATAGCCGTATATTCTAAAAAAATAAATAAATAAACGAATGGATATTGACCAGAGACTGTAAAAAATAGACCAGCTAAAGTACAGCACATAACGGTAGCTAGCTGATGAACCGGCTTGTAGGTGGCTACCGTTAGCAATACACTTGCTCCGACAGGGAAGCATATTTCCCATACTGTTGCAGCTAACGTTTGCCGATTAGAGTAACAGATAGCAAACGAGCTCAGTAAACGCGAGTAAATATTTATGCATGAAAACTCGCATGATAATGTTTGCTATCTGTGGTGATATGCTGCATGCAAGGTGCAGGATTGCCGGTGCCAGGACAGCTAACGCTAGCCCAATGACGCCAAACTATACTGGATGACGCTAGAAATGATAGCCATCGTTAGCTTGGAATAAAGCTGATATGTTGATGGCGAAACTACTGGGATAAGCATAGCCAGCTACAGCAATGTCCTGGCTAACCTTGCAAATAGCAGTTCACTGCGAAATATCACATTACGCTTAATGATAAAAACAAGTAATGCTGATACACTGATCCACAGCTAGCGAGCAACGGCCCCGAGCGTCAGCGGTTGCCGTTCGCTACTCAGCAACAAAGATATTCCGGCTACTCCTATCTCCTGGAAAATGCATCTCAATCCTGGAAAAAAAATTGTAAGATAAGAAGGCGCTTACCATCGCTTCGTTTAATTTCCACGTAAATGCCGACGATGATCTTTCCGAAATTAAATGCCATACTTCATCGGTGAAATATAAAACAATCTATTTGTTTTTATTTGAAAGGACCAACTTGTTTGGTTTGGTGCAGGAGAAACCGGGAGGAGTAGCCAGCCAGGAGAATATCACAGGAAAGCGCATGCGCGCAGCTCTCACGGCTGTCCCAATGGGTGCACCCCATTGCCAAATACTGACCCTAAATGAGCTCGAAGCATGTCCCAGTGATTGCACGGAGGCTACTGCCAAATACTGTCCCTAAATCAATCAGTGGGACACAGACATTAAATGGTTGTAGCTAGTAGTCATTATTGTCAACCAAAAGCACTTAGCAGTTGAATTTCTGACCGTTTCACCATATTACTAGAGCATGACACGGAACACTAACATGCACAAATGCTAAAGGTTATCTATGTATAACACTAGACGGCAACTGTATGTTTTTTTCCCAAATAGCAGGTAGAAGGGGCACCATGAAAAGACTAATAAACCGGTAGAGAACAGGATAGATAATTGTACTTCCTTTTGTTTAAATTGAAGTGATGGCACTAGCACTGTATATTGCCAGCAACTTGCATGCAGGAATGTCAATGGACCACTTTTTACATACACAAGGGCCATCCTATTTTCTTCTTGATGCCATTTCTGTGAATCAAGGAATTGCATGCACCCTGTGATGTGATATTTAACTGTGGTGTGAATATTTCAGCGGTACCTACTGAGCAAGGTGGATGCTAAAGAAGATGATAACCATCCTGAACTTGTTTTTACTTGATCCGTATGAGTAACAAGCCTGCCAGTTTAAACGGGCCACTCACAAGCTGCTGATTTTTTATTTGGTCTGGAACGTTATTCATGACATTACCTTTGAATCCAAGAATGAAACCGATGTCTTATTTCTTAGTTATGATCCAAAGTAACTGAATCAAACCTGATCCTGCTGTAATTAAAATAGCTTCCTCTGAATTACGCAAATTCGACATCATTAGGCATTATAGAGTAAAAAGAAATCAGCGGATGACTGGTGCAGGCTTGATGATTACGAAACAGTCCGAAACAGGTTCAGGCTCATTATCAGTACTGACAGCAAGCTCTCCTCCTCCTCTGTTTCTTGTATATAGGCCACTGCAGTAATGCAGCTATAATCTCCATAATCTCACATGACTGCATTAAGTGGGTATATAGGAGCAGTCCTAATGGCTAGCAAGACGATACACGTTTCAGAACTGCAAGTGCCCGTGAGGCTGGAGAGGTCTGGCTGGTGTACAGCAGCCGATGAGCTTTTTGAAGATATAACACAGCGGCTAACTGATAGGCTAACACCAAGGTTTTGAATCTGATGTGAGATGACTGATATAGATGGCCAGTGGAGGGAGGCGGAATGAGAATGGGAGTGACATGGCTGAGTCTGGGGAGGCTGTAGATCAGATGACCTGCAGCGTTCCCAGAGGAGCTGCAGGGGCCTGCTGGCTGAGTCTCTGGGGAAGCTGTGGATCAGACGAGCAGCAGCGTTCTAGAGGAGCTGCAGGGGCCTGTTGGCTCAGTCTCTGGGGAGGCTGTGGATCAGAGGAGCGGCAGCATTCTGGAGGAGCTGCAGGGGTCTGATGGTGGTGGCAGGGAGATCAGCAGGGAGGGAGCTGCAGGTGACAGTGTAGTACAGCGGTTAGGAAACTGGGTTTGTAACCCAAAAGGTTGATGTTTTGATTCCCAGGTAGGACACTGCCGTTGCGCCCTTGAGAAGGTACTTTGCCCGATTTGCTTCAGTGTATGTCCAGATGTATAAATGGATCCATCCATTATCAAACCCGCTTATTCCTGGTCTGGGTTGCAGGGGGGCTGGAGCCTATCCCAGCATGCACTGGGTGAGAGGCAGGAATACACCCTGGGCAGGGCACACACACAATTGAAAGGTCACACTCATACCTACGGGCACTTTGGACCCTCCAATTGGCCTAATGTTTTTGGGGTGTGGGAGGAAACTGGGTTACCTGGAGGAAACCCATGCAGGCACGGGGAGAACATGCAAACTGAAAGGCTGGGATTTGAGCGCAGGACCTTCATGCCGTAAGGTGACAGTGTAATCCACTGCACCACCATGCCGCCCTTTGTGTAAATGGACAGGATGCAAAAAAAAAGAGGTCAAATTGTGTGCCACTCTGAATAATACTGTTAATGTCAGGTTGTTACAGTCATGAAATTTAATGAGTTGCAGTAGTCCAGACAGGAGGTGGTCAGTGTCTGGCCTATGGGATGGGCAGAGTTGGTGGTGAGAAAGGGGCGGATCATCTGCATGTTGCACAAGAAGAGGTATCTGCATGTCTGTAATACTGAATACCGCGGCAATGAGCTCAGCAGCCACGGAGTGTACGGGGGCATCTGGAAACAAGCACAGCCCTCAGTTTTAGCCCGGCTGAGTTTGCCTTCCAGCTGGAAATGCAGGGGAGCGGAGATGCATGCTGGGACCAGTGTACGAGAGGGAGGAGAGGAGAGGAAGACTTGCGCGTCATCGCTGTAGCAGTGATGAGACAGGACGCATGAGAGGCTATGAGACACTATAAACATCACACAGCAGGATTACTGAGCCTGCATCACACAGCAGGACTACTGAGTTAGCTGGAGAACTATACTGAGTAAAACCGGCAACCGCTCTTTTTACTGCAGTCCATGTTCCAGATTTGGGAGCGTTCTGGGTTTTGCTCAGTACTGTTATCCAGCTAATTGAGTCATGCTTCAGGATGCAGGCCCCAGGAAAAGACCTAAGCCAAAGGGGTAAACAGAACAAACCGAATCTCCAACCCACAGTCACCTGCTCAAATGCTATGCCTGTTATTACGTACAGGATGATCCTCTCATTAAATCAGGTTTTCATGTTCTGTGAGCTTAATCATAACAGCAATTTGACAGCTGGTTAACATATTCTAACCCACAGTTCAAATAAACACAAGGTGTTTGTATTCATGACTACACAATACTGATAAAGTACCTAATGCACAGGTAAAGATGACTACATGACAAATAAGACCTACATAAACGACCAACAGGGATATAAACAAGACCAGGTCAAAACCTAGTATATGGCTGGACCTCTCCGGCCGACCAATGGTGTAACTTCATCACTCAGTCACTCAGTCAGTCACAGACATTCGCGTTTGTAGGGCTGGCCCCACTGTTGCGGTCCAGCCAAAAACGTTCAAACAGGCATAGAGAGCTGAACTGGATCCATCAAAGTTTTGCTGCACATCTCACAAATTACCACTTGGTGGCAGCAAAGGACCTCTGAGTAATGGTAGGACCTCCAGAATCCCTCTTAAAGGTGCAGATGCACTAGATACACGTCTGTCAATACAAGCACTGTAAAATTTCTGATCAACTGTGTTGCTGTGGGGGGATCAGGTGGGACAGTTCAACTTTGTTATTGTCTCCTTGGTTACAGGGCATGTTCTCTAGGTAACGGGGCCAAGGAGGAGGAGCTATGAAGGGTAGCTAAGTCCAGTGGTTCCCAAACTTATTCAGTCAGCTCCCCCATTTGGTAATAGGAAATTTTTAAAAAGGACCCCGCCCCACATACAGACATACTCATCCTGTGCTGTGCTTTTTTTTCATCAACCTTTACCCTGAACCCCCCCAGCCCCATTGTCTCTCTGCGGGGGACAGGGGGACAGCCCCCCCCCCCCCCCCACACCCTTCGGGAAGCGCTGGCTGAGAAGGACAGTGGCCAGAGAAAGAGCAGGATCCTGGGTATGGTGGGATTGTGTGTGTGAGAGAGAGAGAGAGAGAGAGAGAAGGAAGACAGGAGTGGCACGGAGAGGGGGAAAAAAGTGTACCGGTAACACTCTGGATAAGGTCAGCAAGGCAAGACACCGCCAAGGGAAAATATTGATGCAGCACTTAGAACCCCGTGGGGATGACCTCCCTCAAACGCTGCTCACAGACATCGATAGCCATCAAACGGGACATAGCACCCGCGGCACCAGGGGAACAGGCCGGTGCTGGACGCCTTTTATTCTGATGAACCGCGAGCTCTTCTACGTGTTTTCGGCAACCGTCCAGTCCACGCTCCGCTTACGAGCATGTGTAGCGAAGCTTACAGCGGTTGAGTTATGTAGGGTATGATAACACACACATTTTTAACTGCCATCATGAACAACATGAAGCCGAAACAGCGTTCAGATTTCACATGGTTTTACATAATGACATTCGTCAGTTTTTCAGAATAAGATTTTGGCGTGAGCGTGGGAACTGAATATAAACTTTAACGATAGTTCAGCTTCCTGCTCTTCACAAGGATACCATGAGAAGCCTGCGCGAGTTCACACCACCGCCCACTGACAGTCAGACTTGGCCACTTGCTGGTCATAGTTCATAAATTAACATATTTTTCCTAACAGCATGTCTATGGTTGCAACACATTTTTAACACCTCCTCAGCTACTCACCACAAGCCCTTTTCCATCTCACAGATTCAGTTCTGCTACCTTCATTAGGCACGGACCGAAGATGTGTACAGACTGCAAATCAAGGTTTTACAATGCGTCCATGTTCCAGCCAAAGAAAAATCCACTAAAGTAATATTGACTGTTGCTTCTCGATGTGCATCATTTAATTTCCATAATGAGTCTGTTATTTTATTTTATGCCCACCTAGTCATCATTAAACACATTTGCCTCCGGCACTCTTGGCCCAACCTCAAAGTTGTCAGACATTCAGTTACAAACCTTTTGGTGATCTAATCCGATGTGTATACACCACTTTTTAAAAGTGTTTTAAAAGCAGGTATGTTCTTGTTTCAAAAGCATGTATATTTCCAGTTTAAAATCATGCACTATCCTGTTTTAAAATCTTGTAAGTTCCTCTTTTAAAAGTGTTTATGTTCCTGTTTTAAAATTGTGTATGTGCCTGTTTTAAAAGTGCGTACATTCCTGTTTTAAAAGCATGTATGTTACTGTTTTAAAAGTGTGTGCATTTTCAAGTTTTAAATGCGTGCAGGTTCCTGTTTTAAATGTGTATATGTTCCTGTTTCAAAAGCATGTATGTTCCAGTTCTTAATGTAAGTTTCTGTTTTAAAAGGGTGCACGTTCCTGTTTTAAAAGTGTGTACGTTCCTGTTTTAAAATGTTTCTTTTAGTTTCACAGGAAACTGGGGAGAAAGGAAAAAGACTCCAAAAGGCTTGATCGCGACTGAAATATGCTGACATAGATGCAAGTGGGAAAAGTTTAGTTCCCTAAAATGTTCTGAAAGCAATAGAGGATAATAGTGGAAATCAGGGTAAATAGTTTTTCAGGGCACTGTAAAGCCGAACGGAAGTACATGTAGCGTCTACTCATTCAAACTACAATGCGCCTGATTCAAATTGAAGTGGCAAGATTCACCCTTTATATATATATATATATATATATATAGATTTGTATTCATTTTTATTTTATTCATTGTGTATTTCATCATCTGTCACCTGATTATGTCGATTAGACTTTTTTTCCTGCACCAGGTTTCTTGAAGAAAATGTTTAAGCCTGACGATGGCGGAGCTCCACAGACTGGTTACGGGTCCCTATTTAACATACACTTAGCGCCCGCATCCGACTGTCACAGAGAGATGGCCTTACCTGCCACTCGTCCTTTGAGCACGCCCCTTGTAAATGTCAGGTTAAAGATATTGCTTGACGGGCCTAGGTAAGAGGCTTACGCACTGTGACTAATGAACATGACATGACTAATGAATATGGAGCGACTTTAAAAGAAAAAATAAACATAAAAAAACAAGCGTGACCAAAATACACTATCAGAGCCAGCGAACCGTTTTCTTTCGCATTTCGTATATGAGGAGGTTTCTTTTTTTTTTTTTTTTTTTTTTTTTGCATTTCACAACACGGGATCCAAAACATGGCCCCTCCAATACTACCTCAGAGAACTGAACACGCCTTTTGAATTTAAGATGGCTTGAAATGCGCACAGCTAACTAGATGACAAACGAGGTGTGCTGATTAAAGATGCCTTACAAGTTGTCGGACCCGACATAAACTGAAAAAACGGAAGAGGTTAGCACGGGCATTAAAACACTCTGTCTCGGTGTCGTCGTAAATCCAAGTATTTCCTCCGTGATGCACAAAGCGCACATACGCTGGCTCAAACAAACACCACATGACAAGTGACCGTCCAAAAAAAGCACACATATATATATAAATGGTAAATGGACTGCATTTATATAGCGCTTTACAATTGATGCCTCTCATTCGCCAGAGCAGTTAGGGGTTAGGTGTCTTGCTCAAGGACACTTCGACATGCCCAGGGCGGGGTTTGAACCGGCAACCCTCCGACTGCCTATGACTATTATATATAATTATAATATATAATATAATATAATTATATTATATATATATATATATATGGAGCATATGCCATATTTTACGTGTAGAAAAACATATTCCTCGTACTTTTAATTGCGTACTTCAACTTAAGATGAGGTGAGTGCTTCATGCGACATACAGGCTAAAGGTGAATGATAAATTGCACCGGTAGGCCTACAGTTAGTAGCAATAACTGAGGTAAAAGGGAAAGTGACACTGTGCTGTCAAATAATAAATGGTGACTACATTACAAAGCCACGGTAGGCTTGCTAGCGTCCACAGCCTCTTTTGTTGATGATATAAATCGTTTATTATGTTGGCTACATTGCACAGAGGGGCATTCTCGGGATGTATTTATGAATTTAGCTACATCCCCACACTTTTCTTATAAAACCACTCGTCTACCTGGCACGTTCTTACCCTGCCAAGCTCGGCTCAGAACTGTCACTCCTCGCCGTAACGATGAATCAAGGAGACGGATGAAGCTGCCCCGTCTTCCCGTCACTTCAGAGCACCTATTCTTTCCCTCGCTGTCTGCCGCCTCGCTCTCGCCATCCGTTTCCTCAGCAACCGAACCCTTGTCAGGGTATGATGGAGGGCTTTTCGGTTGTCTGTTTGTCTTTGTTTCCAGGGGAAAGATGGGGGGTTGGGGTTTCTGCCAGGTCCCGCAAGAAACGTTACTATTTCACGGAGGGAAAATGCGCACACACGCGCCAGGGGAAGGATGGATTACTAATTTTCAATCGTGAATTATTAAACCATTTCATAAATCATTTTCACCAACTTAATTATACATTTGATTTGAAGCAATTGATATATTTGATATCATGTTTGTTAACCCTGCAGTATATTAAACAGTATAGTCGTTGCGCACTCTGTTTACAAGACATGGAAAAGTGTTATCTCCTAAGAATAGTGCCCTCTTGTATAAAATGGTGGCATAACCAGAACATTGACATAGGCCTAACTAAAACAGTCAAATGCTAGGACTATCACATGAAGCCCAAGACACCTAGAAACTGAAAAATATAGCTTTGTTGGATAGATAGCGCTGTCATTTCCGAACTGCGCTATTACAGAAGTAGTCTGGCTTATTTATTATGTGACAATAAACACTACTGGAGAGCTCACGTGGGGCCTCCCCAGACCTATAAGATCTTGTGGCACGTCCGTACGTTGGCTGTCCTTCGTTGAGCGGTTTGAGTGTCCACAACACTGCGTGCTTTCTCTGCATGCTGTTGGGAACCGGACCTTCGCCGTTTCTCTCCATCGGACCGCTGAAATGATATAACCGGTTGCCATGGCGAGCAATAACCTGCGAGGAAACAACGCCACGAGACTGACAACAGCAACAAAAGGCAGGAATTCAGGAAGCCCAGAATGCACCGGGTCTTGAGGCGCAGCTGCCAAATTTGAACTGCGTGCATCGTGCGCCATCGGTCTGTGCCCTTTCATCCTTTCCCTCCGAGAAAATGCAATTAAACTATCATTCATTTCTTTAAATACCGGTCTCTGTAATTGCTGCTTTCATCGGAGCAAAGAGAGATGGAACAAAAAAAATAAAAAATAAAATAAAAAGGGGGCTTCAGTCCTGTTGGGTGCAAAGCAATGTCAGAATAATTCAAAAGACTCGCTGACAATTCGGGTCAAAGTCACGTCCATGTGCACGAAGCACGCGCTGCACAGGAACGTGTCAAAGTGACGGGTCGCATCTCTGCAGAGAGACACAGGTTAAACTGCTTGTGCGTGTGCACACACACACATACTCACGCACGCTCGCACACACATGCGTAATCACACACACACGCGTACTCACACACACGAGCACACAAACACGCACACAAACATGCACACAAAAGCACACACTTGCTTGTGTGCACACACGCGCACACACAAGCACAAACACACATGCTTGCGTGCGTGCGCGCACACACACACACACACAGCATGCTTAAGTGAATGCATCCCAGCTGTAGTACAGATTGATTAATTTCCACAGAGAGCATTTCAATACGGCCAGAACAAAGGCATTCCACGCTAACTCTGGGGCCGGGGTCAGCAGATCCGCGGGTTTAGAAATGACCAACTGCCAATTCTTCCGAGCGTGATGGCAAACATCCCAATTCCAATTAACATTTTCATGGATACAAAAAAAAAAAAAAAAAATCTAGGGCAATTCTGCAGTTTCCTGCTTTTCTGTGGACAAAGTGGCCAGGTTGAGTGGAACAGATTTGTGGGTAATGATGTTTGGCAGGCTGGCTGCCAGGCTGACCTGTTCTCAGAGCTGGGCACTGGAGCTGCAAGATGTTTGCAGATTAATTGGAGAACTTGGCTTCCGTACGCTTTAATATGTGGGGTTTTAAAATATATATTTTAAAATAAACAATTCTTTTCATATTTATGTTACACTATAATTTAATTGAGAATTAAAATATTAAAATCTTTTTAAAAAATGTTTTCAAATGTGCACAGGAATACATTTGACATCTGAGATAATCTTGATATTTTTGGTTTCACAGCTATCACAGCTATCCCCATTCACCATTTTGCTGTTTCCTGTTGAGGAAGTGACATCACATTTTTACACTTAAGAAAAAATTCCCGATATGACATCGCCTCACAACAACTTAACCACGGTGACATTATCCACGGATCAGTACATTACCAGTCGCGTTGTAGCTGTGGTTTACCCAGCGATAACCGGAATAGATGTGCTCCGTGTGATCTTGACACACTTGTGCATTCTGGGAAATGGTATCATTTCTGTCTCTTCCACTGCCTGCCCTGGTATCCCATGGCAACTGCAATGGGTGCCAGGAGAAGGTGAAAGAAAGAGAGAAAGAAAGAGAAGCAGAGGAGGGTATTCTGCCTAAAATGGTGAAAGCAAAAAAAAAAAAAAAACGTAATGGAAACCAGTCATTTTCAGTTCATTAAGACTTGTTCCAAATTAATAAAATATTAAAGTGGTCCCCTGTGGTCCCCTACTGCTCTTGGTGTAAAATAATTCCAGAAATATCTATTATTTAAATATTAGCATCATGTGTAGTTTTCAGCAAATACAGGATACATTTCCAGATGATAATTGTGTTTGAGCCTGATAATCAATTGACTGCAAAAAAATATCGACAATGTGTGTGTCTGTATATGTATGCATGTATGTGTGTGTGTATGTTTGTGCGTGTATATATGTGTGTGCACATGTGTGTGTGTGCGTGCATGCGTGTGTGTGACTGGGTGCGTGTGTGTGTGTACGCATGTGCGTGCGTGTGTGTGCTCATGTGCGTGTAAGCGTGTGCGTGTGTGTGTGCGTGTGTGCGTGCGTGTGTGTGTGCGTGTGCGTGTGTGTGTGTGTGCGTGTGTGTGTGTACGCATGTGCGTGCGTGTGTGTGCGCAGGTGCGTGCGTGCGTGTAAGCGTGTGTGCGTGTGTGTGTGTGTGGTGTGTGTGTGCGTGCGTGCATGCGTGCGTGCATGCGTGCGTGTGCGTGTGCGCGTGTGTGTGTGTGTGTGTGTGCTTGTGCGTGTGTGAGCGTGTGTGTGTGTGGTGTGTGTGTGCGTGCGTGTGTGTGTGCGTGCGTGCGTGCGTGCGTGTGTGTGCGTGTGCGCGTGTGCGTGCGTGTGCGTGTGTGTGTGTGTGTAAGCGTGTGCGTGTGTGTGTGCGTGTGTGCGTGTGTGTGTGCGTGTGCGTGTGCGCGTGCGTGTGCGTGTGCGTGTGTGAGCGTGTGTGTGTGTGTGTAAGCGTGTGCGTGTGTGTGTGCGTGTGTGCGTGCGTGTGTGCGTGCGTGCGTGTGTGTGTGTGCGTGTGCGTGTGCGCGTGCGTGTGCGTGTGTGAGCGTGTGTGTATGTGTGTAAGCGTGTGCGTGTGTGCGTGTGTGCGTGTGTGTGTGTGTGTGCGTGTGTGTGTGTGTGTAAGCGTGTGCGTGTGTGTGTTGCAGTCTTACACACAGGCCTTGTAACACACTCCCGGCTCGTCGCGAGCGCGCGCACCCCAGCGACGCGCTCTGGGGGAATGGGTCGGCCGTCACGCGGCTCTCACAAAGCGGCCTGACAGGACGCGTTATCTAAATAATGACATCCTAACCACATCAGTCTGCTCGCCCCGCGCACGCCCGCCTGACGGGGGCATGGAGATGAGCTCTAATTGAAGCATTTCATCCCTCTCAGATGGAAAAATCCAGACGAATCTCGGTTGCCCGCTTCAATTTGCCGTCCTATCAGTGAGAGTAACTGTGGCATGAGAAGGGAGGAGAGAGCTCAGTGTGTGAGGCGGGGTGGGCTTATGGCGCAGGGCACAGTGGGGTGGGGTGGGGGGTGAGTTGGAGGGGTAGAGGGAGGGAGGGCAGAAAGAAAAAGAGAAAAGCAATACATTTCTCATCATCCTTCTATTTCTAAATGGAACGCGCTTGCTTTCTTTTTTTTCTGCTCTGCTGTTTCAGCGTGGCGGGGGACAAGTTATGAAGGGAATGGACTCTGGGGCCCGTGATTCTGAGGCCTGTGGTTCTGATCCCTCGTTTCTGAGACCGGTGACTATGAGGCCCGTGACTCTAATTCCCACGATTTGTATGCATACTGGCCATTGCGTATTAAAGTACTAAATAGTACACAGTATGCTTAGTGAACAGTACATACTTTGCGGACACAGCAATTATGAGGCTGAATCGGACAAAGCCCAGGTGATGAAGGGAAGCCACTGCAAAGGCTTCTGGGAAGCCTATGTGTACAGGTGGCTAAGGGAAGGGCGAGGCAAGCGGTAACCATGCTGCAGGTGCGGGGATACCGTGTGGTGCAATTTGCCTGTCTGTCATGTAGGGTAGCCAACTGGTAACCTATACACTCAATACAAAAGGTCAAGTTAAAAAAGGCTAATCAATCAATCAATCAAAGCCTTTGTTGTTTGTAGGTGCAATAACTGTAATAGGAAATACAAGAACCAAAGCAGATAATTGGAGGTTCACAACACCTCCTCCCACTTCCTGTTTAAAAAGGATGAAACAGTGGGAATGCAGCCCTTTATGTATATGCCTCTATCTGACAGGTAATTGTAAAAAGGTTGGATTAGTTACTCCAGTAATAATGATAACAGCTTTTAAAGATGGACTCAAAATAATTTGGATTGCTGGTGAATCAAGCCTTTGACAGGGAGTTACCCCTTGACTGGTGAATGAGAAACAGAAGGGGATTTTAAAGGCCCAAAATTTGACTTTAATCTCCCTTAGCCTCCTGTCAAGCTCACCAGATAGATAGCACTGCCATGAAGGGGGAGACACAGCAAGTGGGAGTCTGACTCAGGCCAGAAAATCAATTTTGAAAAGATGATCTGCTGTGTCCATTAAGTACGAGCCCGGGCTCTTCATCGATATTGGACCATGATGTAGACAGGACTCCAGAACACAGTCATTTTTCTTTTGGCAGCCTCAGCCAATCAGCTTTCTCTCTTACACTCAGATTAACAGATTTCAGCTTCCTGCTGCAGTCACTGGTTTCCGCACATCTAGAGCTTCCTGTTCATACTGAACCTGTAAAATAAGATGAGAAATAATCAAAATAGAAATATACATAAATAAAGTTAGATAAATTATCTAATGTGGGGCCTGAGTGACAGAGGAATTTAGAGAGACAGCCAGAGAGACAGTTGTATTAAATATATTTTAGTGGTACTCTACTCTCCCAGTGCACCCTATATTTAATGTATAGTACCACTAATACCACGGAAATTATTTCACTGATTAAAATAATTACATGCGATGCAACAGCACATGTTGCCATGACATCAGAGCAATCGAAATAATCATTTGCGACAGTACCTTGAAACAACGTCACGTGAAGCAACGGCAGGAATTCGCTCTCAACGAAGAAACTTCCTCTTTGCTGTCTACCGGCAGAATTGAGGAAACCTAACAAAACAAACATATTTAAATAGCTGTTGTTAGCGTTGATTATTGCGTGACAGTGCACTGTACACTGAAGTGGAGTTATAGGCGAGATTATGTGCGTCTGCCTTTCACTGAGTCAGTTCGCGGTGCAGTTTACTGCCGGGTAATTACCTTGGGGGTCCGGGGATTGTTTCTTTGATATACTTTCATAAACAGTGGAGAATTCATAGCAGAAAAATGCCTCACCCGTGCAACTTCCAGCACCTGCGGTTCTTTTTCAAAAAGCAAATAAACGGGAGACGCTTATTAATGTACCATTTTCATACAAATGAAGTAAACATATAATAACTCACACTGTATTTGCCAGTTGTTTTAGTTGGTAAATGTAATAGTTTAGAATTATTCTTAATTATGGAACATCTTAATTGTCTAAACTGAAAAACAGATAGGTTGTTTTTATTCATGTCATAACTTTTAATATTGGGCCTACAGTAGCCTAAAAAAAACCAGAGGCCTAATATCAAAAATGGAAATGTGGCCACAAGTAAATTACTTGATTACAAACCATTAGCATGCGAGTAAAGAACATTTATTAAGTTTTGACAAAGTTTTCAAATATGGCAGAACAGACACTTCTGTTTCGTGAATCGTCTAACTGAAATGGTAAACAAATTTCAATTAAGTCAAGAAGACTGCAAGCCTATTGTCAAGTGGATTGACTTACTCTGGTCTGCATGAGTGATAACGGACTTGTTTTCATTGATCATACATATCATCCTTATTTCCTTAAGTGCTTATCAGATCACTGCCTACACGGGCCATACTCGATCATTTACACAGCAAGACAGCGAAAAACAAGCTTCTAAATGAATGATAAAGTGACAAATTAATAACTGAACGTCTACTAAAATTCGCCCTTGATCATCACTGCACAGTTGTAAGTTGAGAACTGACGTTGGAGAACTAGAGTGTTGAGGCACTGTTTGCCTGTGTTCAGACGGTATGACTGCTCCTGGGTTGGGAAAGGGTATGTACTGACCATGGAGAAAAGGGTGTATTCTGACCATGGAAAGACTTACTCAATAAGTGAAGTTCCACTCCAGCCAATTGAGAGAACTGCGGTCGGTGTGTACAGAATAAATGTTGCGTATTTAAAGCAATCAGACACTGATACGCAGAACCATTAGAGAATAGAATCGTGGGTAAGAAATACTGCTGTGTAGAGAGGTTTGAAAATAATGTCTTGCTACCCATTCTGCAGACTTTGTTTTAATATATTTGCAAATGTTGACATATGAGGTAACAGGACAGTTCTGATCAGGTCACTAAAGGATCCATCTATAAAAATGCTTGAAAACGAGAACTGTATTTGTTCAGTAAAATGTTCAGATGTTTCTGTACACTTACGTAGCATAACAGCCCCATGTTTCACTGATGTGTGTGTGTGTGTGTGGGGGGGGGGAGGGGGGTTACATCTTGGGCAGTTCCTTTTGGCCTACACACTTTACTCTTGCCTTCACTCGGATACAAGTGAATTGAATCTTGGTCTCATCTGTCCACAAGACCTTTCTCCAGAACTCTGCAGGCGCTTTTAGGTACTTTATAGCAAACTGTAACCTGGTCATCCTGTGTTTGTGGCTAACTATTGGTTTGCATCTTGCAGTGTAGCCTCTGTAGTCCTGTTTGTAAGGTCTTCTGTGGATAGTCATCATAGACACACCAATGTCTGCCTCCTGAACAGTGTTTCTGATCTGTCAGACAGGTGTTGGAGGGTTTTTCTACATTATAGTGAGAATTCTTTGGTCATTAACAGTAGAGGTCTTCCTTGGGCTACCAGGCCCTTTGTGATTACTGAGCTCACCAGCACTCTCTTTCTTCTTAATGATGTTCCAAACAGTTAATTTTGGTGAGCCTAGGGTTTGGCCTACTGTATGTCTCTGACAGTTTCTCTTTCTTTCTTTCTTTTTTTCTTTCTTTCTTTCTTTCTTTCTTTCTTATTTTTCAGGCTCATAATGGCTTCCTTGACTTTTATTGGCACAGCTCTGGTCCTAATGTTGACAAATGCCAATAACAGACACCAAAGGCAAACAAAAGCCTAGAATCAAGACTAGATACTGAAAGTTCTCTTATACCTGCACTAAGGAAGCAAGTTAACACACCTGACTAATCTGAAACACCTGTGACACCATTTGTGTCAAAAATGGGGGACTATGTATATAATGTGCTGTCATTTCTACGTGGCTCTGTATTTTCTCACACAAATTTCTCACACACACACACGCACGCATACGCACACACACACACACACACACACACGCACGCACACACGCACGCACACACGTACACGCATGCACGCACATGCGCACACACACGCACGCACATGCGTACACACACACACACGCATGCACGCACACACACATACGCGCATTAACCCAAAATTCATAAAAATACAGAGCCAAATCAAGAGTCAAAAAGTCTTTGTCCCAAACATTATGGAGCTCACTATATATATATACAGTCCCCTCCAAAAGTATTGGAACAGCAAGGTCAATTCCTTTGTTTTTGCTATACACTGAAGACAATTGAGTTTGGGGTCAAAAGATGTACATGAGATGACAGATCCGAATTTCAGCTTTTATTTCCTGGTATTTTTATCTAGATTTATTAAACAACTTAGAACATATCACCTTTTGTATCAGACAACCCAATTTTTAGGTGAGCAAAATTATTGGAACATGTGACTGACAGGTGTTTCTTGTTGTCCAGATGTGTCCTGTTAGATTGATTGGTTAAACAATAAATAGTTCTGAATGTCTACTCTTGGTTTTAGCCTTGGGTTTTGCCTGTGAAGATTGCATTTGTGTTATAAAAGATAAACTAACATGAAGACCAGAGAGCTGTCTTTGGGAGAAAAGCAAGCCATTTTGAAACTTAGAAAAGAGGGGAGATCGACCAGAGCCATTGCACAAGCATTGGGTATAGCTTGTACAACAACTTGGAATGTCCTGAAAAAGAAAGAAACCGCTCGCGCACTGAGCAACAGACATTGAACAGGTTGACCAAGGAAAACAACAGCAGTTGATGACAGAAACATTGTGAGAGCTGTGAAGAAAAACCCCAAAACATCAGTCAGTGACATCACAAACAATCTCCACAGGGCAGGGGTGAAGGTATCTCAATCAACCGTTCGAAGAAGACTTAGAGAGCAGCAATATAGAGGCTATACCACAAGATGCAAACCACTCATCAGTAGTAAGAATCGGAAGGCTAGATTACAATTTGCAAAGAAGTACAGAGATGAGCCACAAAAGTTCTGGAACAAAGTCTTATCGACTGATGAGACCAAGATTAACCTCTACCAAAGTGATGGAAAGGCCAAAGTGTGGAGGAAGAAGGAATCTGCTCATGATCCAAAACATACGAGCTCATCTGTGAAGCACGGTGGAGGAAGTGGCATGGCTTGGGCTTGCATGGCTGCTTCTGGAGTGTAACTCATGATGGTAGCAGCAGGATGAATTCAGAAGTCTACAAAACATTCTGTTTGCCAATTTACGGAGAAATGCGTCCAAACTAATTGGGAGGAACTTCATGCAGCAAGACAATGACCCAAAACGTACTGCCAACACAACAAAGGACTTCATTAGTGAGAAAAAGTGGAAGGTTTTAGACTGGCCAAGTCAATCACCAGACCTTAACCCAATTGAGCATGCATTTCACCTCCTGAAGAGTAGATTGTAGGGGAAAACCCCCCAAAACAAACAACAACTGAAAGAGGCTGCAGTAAAAGCCTGGAAAAGCATCACAAAAGAAGAATGCAATAGTTTGGGGATGTCAATGGGTCGCAGGCTTGATGCAGTTATTGCAAGCAAGGGATATGCTACCAAATATTAAGTGTTATTTACTTTCATTTACTTAAATACTCTCTGTTCCAATACTTTTGCTCACCTAAAAATTGGGTGGTCTGATACCAAAAGGTGCTATGTTCTAAGTACTTTAACACATCTAGGTGTAAATACCAGGAAATGAAAGCTGAAATTCTGAACTCTTGTCACATGTTCATCTTTTTATCTCAACCCCAAATGTACTGAATGTATTGCAAAAACAAAGGAATTGGCCTTGCTGTTCCAATACTTTTGGAGGGTACTGTATATATATATATATATATAACCCAGAGGACTATGCAGAAACCAGAAGATTATTGTGCTATTGGACTTTCTCAATACAGGAAAAGAGAACAGAGAAAAATGGATTTACTGTGGAACCGCATTTGCGCCGCATGCGAATTCCGCATGTAATCTGTCTTTCTTTGCTCTCTCCTCTGCCTGTGATGTCACATGACAAACGAGGGAATCAAACTAAACAAGCTCTAATGAGATGCATTAAAGCCAGAGATAGCGCGGAAATCCAATACACTGGAATATATTCGCTGTTATCCGGCTGCTTCCCGGGAATGGCATGATCCGTGTACGCCTTAAAAGGCCGATTCTGAATCTGGGGGATTGACCTTGACTAGCCATTGAAAGTTCTGGAAAACAGAGGTTAGTTACTGTCAGAATCTGACATTTTGTCATTTTTTGTTTATTTTTTTCTTTTCTAAATCGTGATTTAAATCGATTTGGAGAGCCAATCTGTTCTTTGTTTTCGTCCATTGTTTTTCATTGCCAATCTGCTGGCTGTCGTTTCTTTTAATATGTCTCTTCATGCTTTGATGATAAAGCCATTATCCGCGCAATTCAAAACCTGTCACACGCGGGCATCGCCTGAGCAGCAATTAATTTTCCGCCGTGACTTTGTTGAATCCATCCTCTCAGCCAAGATTTAATTTTTTTGTCAGTTTTTATTTGAAAATTTATATTTAACAAATGCCACGCGATTCAAGTCCTGCGCACGCAGATTTGCATTCAGAACCTATTTGAATACGGCCACCGCTGAAGCGCAAGTAAGTGAAAATGAAAATGAGAAAACAGGATCAAAAATGACACTTGAACACGCGGCAAGAAGAAAAGTTTAAAACAAATGATTGAGGATTGGGGTGGATGTCACAGGCAGGCAAGGAAGAGTAAAAACGTGTGAACAGAGATATTATTTCAAAATGCATCCTCCCAAAGTAACAGCATCTAGATTACATTCAAAATGGTGGAGGTGTATTGGCAGCTTTGCGTGAGGTATAAATCACGCACAAGAAGAACAGGCAAGGAATCGATGTCATATATGAAAAGCACAGATGCAAATATACATTTCATATGCATATTGGATATGACAGCAAGAAGGTCATAGGTTCGAATCTCGGCTTGGGCCTTTCTGTGTGGAGTTTGCATGTTCTCCCCGTGTGCCATGGGTTTCCGGTTTCCTCCCACAGTCCAAAGACAAAGGCTATCTGGAGAAATTGCCCACAGATATGAGTGTGTGAGTGAATGGTTTGTGTGCCCTGCAATAAATTGGCGGCCTGTCCAGGGTGTATTCCTGCCTCTCGCCCAATGCACACTGGGATAGGCTCCAGCACCTTTGTGACCCTGCCCAGGATAAGAGGGTATAAATAATGGATGGATGGATGGATGGATAACATTCTCACAGCCTTAGTGGAGTATTTTCACCCTGCAACTGGGTTGCCAAAACCTCACTGTAACATTTCGAGAACTTCACAAGTTAGGTGAGGAATGGTTGTGAACCTACCACTGCCATTCCAGTAAAAAAGAAAAAAAGACTGGGGCCATTTTCCATTCGGTGGTTAGGTCTCCTCCTTTTTAATTCATACAAATCAAGTCACAATCCAGGTCCTCAGCCAATCTCCCAATCAAGTCCCTTCTGAACTGACTGGCTTGACTTTACCGATTTGTTTGTGAGCAGGTGGGCTTCAAAGTGAAGACTAAAACAGTGCTTGCTAACAGTAAACTTTAATGGCTTTCGGTAATAAGCTTTTCAAACTCGCCTCTGTGGTTGAACACGGGTCTGTACACCTTGAGAAGAATGAGAATCTCCACCCAGCTCCTTGATACTTGGGTAATATATCATTTTACAGAGCTGTTGCAGAGGCACAAAAGCAGTATCTCTCTTTAAAGACGCATGATGTCAGTGGTGGAAAATATAGCGCCACTGCCGTAGTTTGCTGTTAGGCTGTTCCTGTGGCCGTAATTTGCAGGCATTATGTGAGCAGTGCCGTATCAGAGAAACTTCTGAGGTGAAGCTTTGAAGTGTTAATGAAATCTGAGCCACTCAATTCTTGCAAGAATTTGCGGTCGAACAGCTGCCCACTTTGGCTTGCCTGGAGTTTTAAAATATTTGTGAATATTGCAAACGAAAAGCGAACCCTCAGTTCATTAAAATATCCAAATTAGGGCTGTAGTAAAAGATCCTTAAGAATATAAAGGGAACAATGAATTATGATACATTTTAAAATGTAGCTATATCAACCACTAATGATGGGCACATTACATTTTCAGAGGATAATTTTAAAACAAGAAATATAAATACATCGAAAGGCCATCAATACTGAACTTTTTTTCTTTGTCCGGCAATTTTAAAGATGGCAGTAGCACTGAAGGAGCCCTATTAATCATTCAGTCCAGGACCGAACAGGAATCTGGCACGGTAATTAAAACCCCAGACCTTTCTGCATATTAAGCAAAAAAAAAAAAAAAAAAAAAAAAAATTCCAGGGAGGGAGGACTCAAGATCACCCCACCTCAGTCCCCGGATCGCCGCACCAGCGCCGACAGAGACCCCGCGCGGAGGACAGTCACAGGCCCAGAGTGCAGGTGCGGCACAGGGAGGAATGCGGCGACAGCTACAGTCACAACGTCAGCGTTGATTATCGTAAGATAACTGCAGTTTGTGCGCACGCAGAGAAACAAACAGCCCGTTACAAGGGCGCTGCGGCCATTTGGAGAGATCGGCAAACTCGGAGGAGCTGCAGTTACGGTCTGTGGCCTGACGGGGGCAGAGTTGACTGTTTCGTTTCTGGTAGTCTGCTCTCTCCCTCGAGAGAGGTCTTTGCATATTGACAGGGACCGCTTTGCCAAGTTTGCCAGTTCTGCAAACTGCTGACTAAATGTTGGTTTGGACCTTTTTTATGCAGAATTTTTTTTGTTAATTTGCTATTTTCCTGCATTTAGTATTCAGCACAGGCCCTGTGCCATTAGAAGAATCTGGCCCGGTCCTTTAAATACACATTCACATTATAATTCACTGTACACAGGAGAGCACCTTTGAAAACAAAGTTTTGGTATTCAAACTGGAGGTTTGCAGTGGATGGTGGGATTTGAAAGAAAACAATTGTACGTCTAGCTGATCTGCACAGTGCACAAGTGCTGCATCTATTAGGAGTCATTTGCCATGGTACTGCCGTCTGTTTGGGTGCGTGAGGTTTGTAGAGCTAACACGTAACAGCCTCGCTTCGTGTATTATGACATCACAGCACCTATGTGCTCCTGACAGTGTCTCCTGTGTCTGTCAGGTGTGCTTGATGTTCCGTCTGACGTTACTGTTTCCGCACGGGAGTGTAAGGTGGGCGTGGTCAGCATAACAATTCCGGAACGTTGGCCTCATCCCGTGTGTGCGTGTGGCTGCACTGAGCACCTAGAGGCCATGGGTGTGGGATGTGCAATCAGGCACATTCTCGTTTTTTCTCTCTCTTTCACACTTCCTTCTCTCTCTCTGTCTTTTTCACACCTCCCTCTACCTCACCCGGTCTCTTCCACCCTCTCTCTGTCCTCACCTTCTCTTTCCCCCTGTCTTTCTCTTTTTCTTCTCCCCTACAGTACCCCCCCCCTTCCTCCCCCTTCCCTCTCTTCCTGCCCTTTCCAGGAAAGACTCCGTGAAATTGGGTCCCATTTTCTTCCCTGATTATAGCTCACATAAATATGTGTGTCAGTGACGCTGCATGCAGATTGGAGGGTGGGAGCCACACTCTGAGATCATCAACTTCCCTGAGATCCCTGCCGCTGGGGATGGGGGGGGGGGGGGTGAAGAGCTGGAGCTGCTGGCATTACAGACTCTGGTTGAGCGCAGAGACGCCGCCCCCCTCCCCCAGCAGCAGCCACCCACCCCCCAACCTCTCTGATTTTATTACGGTCCTGAATATGCGCGGAGCATCTCAAATGAGCGCCATCTATCTCCTGCGCCAAACTCCTCTCCCCCCTCGGACGGTCTCAGAGGACAGGAAGCACAGGCGCACAGGCGCACACGCGCATCTGTGACACTCAGCTCTTCCTGTGAGCCGCGGCGAGGGGGTGGGGGGGGGGTCAGGCCTTCCCACCAGGGGGAATTTCAATGATACCAAAGACAGAAAAAAAACCCCACATTTGAACCCCTAATCTAATTTCGATCCTCATGTGGCATCCTAATTTCAATTTCCATGGAAACTGAAGGCAAATTAGTGGCCAATATGGACCAATGACCAGAAATTCAGGTTATATGAATTTTATGTTTATGTGACCCGAACTACCATATGTGAATTTTGAGTGAAAGTTTCAGAATTTTTAAATATACAGAGAACACAACACAACATTATCGTCAGTGTTTAAAATACATTCATGTGGTAGCAGAGACTTGGATTTTATCAATATTTTCCCGTAACTTTGGGTTACAAATAAATGCAAGTTTTTTTTCACATAATGAACACAATTTGTTGCATTCAGGGTAGAAACCAGAACTGTGCCAGACTGTGTTTGTTTGTGGAGAAAGAAAACTACATTGACCTCACTGTACACATATATGGTGGTTAGTTTTGGAACTCTGGAGGGTAATTTAGACTGGCAGATTCTTGCTCTGTGTTATTCAGTTTTTTGGGGGTTTTTTTTCTTGGGAATGATTGCTTGCTGAGCTTCAGGAGCAAGTCCTATCTCTGTGGATAACCCTCGTACTATGCTGAAAAATGGCCACAGCCACCTCCATTATGATCTGCAGAGTGTAAATCTATTCAACACAGTCAAATAATTTGTGTAATCTGGCCCCACACAACGAACAACCCAGATAGCGACTCTATAGCAAACTGTTCTTCCAACTCGATGTAGCCATTTTTTTGTTTTGCGTTCAATATTTTTTATTGTTGTTTTGTGGTGACCATAAAACCCTCTCGACCCGAATTTACCTAGAACACAGCTGTAGGTGAAAACAGTCCATACAAGTTCATGACCCCAAAGGAGTCCGAAAATCTCACCAAAAAATAAGAGAAGTTACTCAGCATTTCAGGTACATGAAAA
This sequence comes from Anguilla anguilla, assembly GCF_013347855.1. NCBI lineage: Eukaryota > Metazoa > Chordata > Actinopteri > Anguilliformes > Anguillidae > Anguilla > Anguilla anguilla. Next base: position 32,561,893 of record NC_049214.1, read on the forward strand.
CCGGAAATGGGTCAAACTGACCTGCATCATAATAAAAGGGATAACCAGAAGCCCCCACCATCCTCCCCATTTGTTCCTAATGGCTGATTTTGGTGGCGCGTGCCAAAAACGACCCCGGCTAATGTACCAAGGAGTTCAACTAACTTAAATCGTGGCTCAAAATCATCTTTCCCCTCTCGGTAATACGAAGGGGAACAGTGACAGGCCAGAAGAGAGGATGCTGGGAAGAGATAGAGATATCCAGCTCAAGCCTTTGTTAGCATTCGCATGTTAGCCGCCTCCCGCTAAAGCCCGGCGCTCCACAAGCACAGACTGGTCTCTGCAGGATCCCCGCGTGCTACTGCACCGGCATGAAGGACTGGCCACAGACACACCTTCAGCGCCCGCTTTCTAAAAAATATTTAGTTGATTGCTGGGCATTTCTCAGGGTCTGGCCAAAACTGAGTCTGTCCCTACATTACAGTCATTTAGCAGACGCTCTTATCCAAAGCGACTTACACAACTTTTACATTCCCGCCAAGTTGCGGCTTGGTGGGGCAGCATGCCCCATACCTATATAGCATTTACGTTGCATCTATTTACATAGCTGGATATATACTGAGGCAATGCAGGTTAGGTACGTTGCTCAAGGGTACAACGACAGCGTCCTACCCGCGAATCGAACCTGTGAGATTTAGGTTACAAGACCAGTTCCTTATACCCATTATACTACACAGCCGCCCTACAACACTACCCTCTGATGTGACTCGCGTTGCCTCGCGGGCTGAAAGAGCCCATGGCTCCCAAAAAGAGCCAAGTGTACTCTGCCAGAGTTGATTTAACACTGGCCCTTCTTTTCCTGAGCGGCTCAGAAGGGGCCTCGCTCTGATTAGTGCTTTTAGGTGGAACGTTGCCGTGGCGATGGTGCGTCTGCCGCCCGTCAACCGAGCCAGGTTGTCAGGAACAAAGGCTGTACGAGCCAAGCGTCGGTGCAGTGTCACCCGTGAGCCGACTCCACAGGCGAACCTGCCGCGACAGCTCACTCAGCGATCAGAAGCGCTTGTTTGGCACAGATAAAGTCGGCAAAAATAAATGATTCCGCTCTCCTCTGTTATACCATATTAAAAGGAAAATAAAAGATTCTGCATGTTCTTGAAGAAGCGCTGCATTTAATTTTCAGCGAAAATGCTCGACTTAAACAGCACCTTGGGTGCTGTTAAAAAAAATTAAATTATACCGATGCTACCTTCGTACTGTAAAAAAAAACACTCTAATTTTACTCAGTTTATGCGTGATATCCCAAATTACAAACATGTTCCCTGGGGTTTTTCAGATGAACAAATATGGAATCATATTTGTTTTTAATCCAAAAAAAACTGAAATTTTAAGCTCCAATTACAGTAGCCTGAATGATGATGAGCGGTTGTATTGGCATTCATGGTGTGGGACTGTGAGTCTTCTTCAACAGCACAGTGCATTTATGAGCAATAGCAAGACTGGAGAATAAGCTTTCTAATCATACTACTTATAGGCTATTATGCTTAGGCCAGTGGTGAGCATGGCATATAACACTAAATAATTCAGTCATGAATATTCCTGAAAATACAGTTTCCCCCAACATTCACAGTTTCTCCTAATATAGAACAGCAAGCCCTAAGAGCCCCTAATGCAGTTAGTAAATCAGAAAGACAAACTAACCTCTGGGGAGACATACAGTGTGAATGGACTGAACCTGAGCATGAACGTTTATTAATTATTATTTTTTTTAATGTACGTGGCCTGCTGTATGTACGAGTGGAAATCGACATAATAACAATAGGCCTACAAAAAAGAAAAAAGATTTCAAAAAGAGGAAATACTTATGAATTGTAATAATATGCATGTTTCCTGCTGATAATTTTGAACCAAAAACAACTTCCACAACTAAGGAAGAAATAGCTCCTGGATATACTTCATATATTTCAAATGATGAAATGAAGTGACATATCAAAAAACTGTTCATTCTAGTAACAAGACTACCTATAACAATATTCACCAATATTAAAAAAGTCCAAAAAACTTTCAGTGTTGTGAAAAACCTCTCATCTTCAAAAAATGGAATATTCAGCAAGAGAAAAATACTGCCTTTTTTCTCACAGCTACTGCAGAATTATGGTCTGTGGTTGTGGTTTAGTCATGCGGAGGTTTGAACCAACTTTATTTGGCTCGTGCTTCAGTTATGAAACATTGAGAGTACGTAGACCTGGATGAGAGCTTTCAATGTCCATTAAAACTGGAATAAAAACAAGAAACATTCAAGGTTTTTTTAATGATACTGGTAATTTCTATAAAAAAAGGTCATAGGTAAACTTTGCAGCACGTCAATGTTGCAATTCATCATGACAACAAAAATTATGTCGCATTAATAATGACTCATTGATAAATAAAACAGTAAGTATAAGAGCAACTATCATGATAAAAACTATAATTTTGTCTCAGACAAACAGAATGCATATGTGCACTCTACAATGATAACTATTAATGCAGCCATAACGATAACTATAACTATAAATCTAAATTTGCATTGCTCCCAGAGCAATCTTATTTTTAATGCAGGCACCTCCAGCCAATCAAAAGAGAGTTCTAAAGTGAAAAATTCTTGTGCCTTAGCTTTCACTAAGTTTCATTCCATGACAAAAATCCCATCATCCCGCATACATTACTCAGCTACGGCATGGCATCAGGTGTGAACGAGAGACTTACTGAGGAAGTTCGCAAGTGCCCGGACTTGTTCGACAACGGTGATTCCGATTATAAAATGGCCACCGTAAAAGGCCGATGTCTGGGCAGGCACTGGGGGACACCTGGGTATGTGTGAAAAGGACCTCCCTCAAAGCCTCGAACCTGACCCTTCATCCCACGTTAGCTAGCTAGCTAAATGATACCCAGGGCCAGGCGTTCCAGGCGTAGGCGATTTTGGCGGTAACACCCAGGTTGCCATCTGTTTTGCAGGGGGAATTATTTATCGGGGGGTCAAACAAAGGGGAAAATAAATGCGGAAATGGAACGCGTTGCTCGGTAAAGGTCAGCGAAATCCCCTCCTTGTCTGCTATAGTAACCCTGCCTCGGTAAGCGGTCAGTAACTACACCGCCATCCCCATTCCGCGATCTCCCCTAGGGCGGGACCAAGCCGCCACTGCTCATACCCATCCAGTTATCTGACAGAGTGGTCAATTTTGATTAAAAAAAACAAAAAAAAAAAAAAACGTACAACATATAGTCATAAAATATACAAAAATATTTTGATCCAGAGAACATACAAAGCACAAGATGAAGAAGTATAACAAATTAATTTTAAATTAAAAATGAAATTGAATGAATATTAAAAGCAATATTAATTATAAGCAACCACTTTTTATTTGAGACTCATTTACATTACATTCCTACATTTAGCACACGATTTTATCCAGAATGATTTGCACAGTCTTTTATTTTGTTCATTTAATGTTTTTTATTTTTTATTTTAATTTTACATATGGTCTATTTATACGGATAGATATTTACTGAGGCAATTCAGGTTAAGTACCTTTTCAACCGCCATGTTACACCGCTGCTCTTGTGGAAGAAAAGACGCTTGCGATTTCATTTCTAAAGCAGATCAGGCTGGCTGGGTGAGCGGAAAGCCTGTTGTGCTCTTTGTTATACTCCCGTCATTGGCAAACAAAGACATTTCCTGAAGAAAGACAGAACTGGCATTGAGCAGATAGGCTTGAGATGCAACACAAAGAAATTCAAAAATATTCGGCAGTTACAAGACTGCAGTCACGTGGCGGCTGCTCCAATGCGTTCAGAGCGCTGCGTTGTGCACACGACAGCGGTCACTTTGCATGAAGGAGAAAAATGACAGCTTGGGAATGACTGATTATCATCTGGGGGCAAATAGTTAAGCTGGATATCATGCTCAAGCTCAAAATCATGTCTGACCGACTAATGTGAACAGAAATTTGCCGGGCGAGCACAACGCACCTGTTGTTCGTACCTGAACCATGTCGCTTACACCTTTTGGGGTCTTTGGAATGTCAAACTGAGCTTGGACTTTCATTGGATGACCTACCTGTGAGGGTCTCATTTTTGACAAGTAACAAAGCTCCCATGTACTCTGAGTACTAACTAACATCTCTCTCTCTCTCTAGGCTAATACTAACCCTAACCCTGGCCTAACCCTAACTATCATCTCTCTCTCTCGCTCTGGGCTAATGACCAAACCCTGATCTAACCCTAACTAACATCTCTCTCTCTCTGGGCTAATGTCGAAACCCTGATTTAACCCTAACTAACATCTCTCTCTCTCTCTGGGCTAATGACCAAACCCTGATCTAACCCTAACTAACATCTCTCTCTCTCTCTCTGGGCTAATGACCAAACCCTGATCTAACCCTAACTAACATCTCTCTCTCTCTCTGGGCTAATGACCAAACCCTGATCTAACCCTAACTAACATCTCTCTCTCTCTCTCTGGGCTAATGACCAAACCCTGATCTAACCCTAACTAACATCTCTCTCTCTCTCTCTCTGGGCTAATGACCAAACCCTGATCTAACCCTAACTAACATCTCTCTCTCTCTGGGCTAATGACCAAACCCTGATCTAACCCTAACTAACATCTCTCTCTCTCTGGGCTAATGACCAAACCCTGATCTAACCCTAACTAACACCTGTCTCTCTAGGCAACCCTAAACCTAGGTGAACCCTAATTTGAGCCCTAAAACCTAATTGAAGCCAAACTCCTGATTACTCATTTAAAATTGATTAAAAACAAAGTCAAGATCATGAATTTAATAAAAAATATAAAATAATATGTTTGAGGTAATTTATTTTGAAAAATGTTTTTCCCTGAAAAAAATATGCTTTTTACAAAACAATCAATACAAGGCCATAAGCCTCTATAAGGCCATATGAAAAATTATGGTTCATCCAAAATCAAAAACAAACCCATGCCCTAAACTTTCTTTAAGCTGCTGAACACAACTGTAAACTTGCCTCAACCTCCAGACTTACCATTTTCGTAACCCTAACCCTAGCTGAACCCTAATTTTATCCCTAAAACCTAATTGAAACCATAGGTACCTTTGAAAACATCTGATTACTCATTTATAATTGATGAAAAACAAAGTCAAGATCATGAATTCAATAATACAAATGCTAAATAATATGTTTGAGGTCATTCATTTAGAAAAATGTTTCTCCCTGGAAAAAAAAAGCCAAAACTTGACATTGACGCAGGTACGTTTAATCAGAGCCCCTAGGATTGATGAAAAACATTACAAAAAGACCCAGGTTTAAAAAAATGTCTCTTTAATGTCCACTTCGCACACTTTGTGTTGTTTTCAGACGGCTGCCATTTTGGGAAAGATATAGCAGCAGCGTTCCAATGCAGCTTGCGCATGGACTCTGCTCACGTTCCTTACGTCATTAAAGCAGCATACAGATCGGCCAAAATCAAAATAAACCTGCTGGTCACCAATCATGTGTCATGCAGCAAAAACCAGCCGGTTTCCAATCCATGGCCGATCGATCGGTGCACCCCTAATATTTATTACAACGTATTAAATATTTAAAGTCATGCTTTGTAATTTTACAAAAAAAAAGGTGTTATGTCATTGGTATGTGCACTTACATGCAGAATGCGAGTTTAACTCCAGTTATGGAGAGCCGCAGTGTCAGCAGATTTACCTCCAGCCCTGGAGGGGGCGCTGTGACTGCAGGTTTAACTCCAGCCCGGGAGGGCTCATGAACAACAGCTGAACACTATCCTTCCATACTTACGTAAGACATTTTACTGTGGTCTAAACTACAATTGAACTGCACTTACAGCTAATTAGCTAAATGAATCAGGGTAATTAGTAGAAACAAAAGCCTGAATGAACACCAGCCCTTCGGTTCCCCACCCCTGACCCAGAAGCAGGTTTCTCTGTGTATCTGATCACATCCATTAAATAAAGAACCCACACACAGACCAGTTTCTCCTGGAGTACGCCATACCCAAGATCCCTACTGTGCCAGACAGATAGTCTGAGGGTCTTTCTGTAAATCACCATGAGGGAAATGTCCACAAAATCTTCCGGAAATTTAAATCCTTCCCACCATTTGATTCCCGGCAGTTCTAAGAACAGCCAGACCTGAATGAACAAGATTTCTCCCACAATGCACTGTGCTCAACGGGTACATACATCAGCACCATTTTATTTGGTCCCTTTCCCCCCACTTTAATGAGTCACATTAATAAAAATATGCACTCGGTCTATGTACTATATTTCATGTGGTACCATGGCAACCCTAATTGCACAGCAATACATTACATGTTCCATATATAATTGTGTATGAATTATGTATCAATGTTTCATGTCTTTATAATATACGGATGTGTGAATATCGCGTAATAAGTATAAGTCAACTTTATGTAATAGATCTTCAGAGAGAACATTGTTCAATGCAAAACAGGGAAGAAGCCAACTGGCTCAAATACTGAAATTTCAAAGATAAAATATTCTTTATAATGCAGGAGTTCTGGCTAACGCTAATGCTAACGCTAACAAATTCCAGGGTGTGGAGTACATCCAGACGGGTGCTCAGGGTTGTGGCGTGTGACAGCTTCGGATGTGTCAGCCATTGGACGATGGAGAGGAAGGAAAACAAACTGTGTCGCCTCCCCGCAGAACAGAAGATAGGAATAAAGAGCGCAGAAAGAAATGCAAAAAAGATGCCTTCCCACTGCAGACCCACAGCCGTTCTGTGGGCAGGTAAACACAGTCTGCCAGGAGAGCCTGTCTGGGGCGTGTTTGCCGATATCATTCACGTGGGCGGGCGGAGCGGGGGGGCAGATCCCCTGTCCGAAAGCCGTAGCAGGGCAGGCCGGTTGCCATGGAAGCGCAGTCGCTGTCTCTACTCCTGTTCCCGTGGCGATGCTATTGGCTGGGGTATCGGGGGGGTTGAGCCATGTGTGCTGAAGATTATGCGTCTGACAGCATTATCAGCCCCCCCCCCCACTCCCCAAACTCACACTGCTCACAGTGGGGGTGTCGTAGGACAGGCGCTGTCATCCTGTATGAGTCTGTGCCATACACTAATGCTTTAACAGGGATCGCTAGAGATTTCCCCATAATCACACACCCCCCTCCCAGTCTCTCTCTCTCTCCTGACACCCCCTCTCACTTCCTCTCTGAATACAACCCCCATCTCTGCTCCTCCTCTTCTCTTCTGCACCTGCTCCTGCTCTGCTCCCCCTATTTTCCTCTGCACCTCCTCTTTTCCTCTATTCCTCTTTTCCTCTGCACCTCCTCTTCTCCTCTGCTCCCATCTCCTCCTCTGCACCTCTTCTCATCCTCTGCTCCTCTTCTTTTCCTCTGCTACCCAGCTCCTCCTCTGCACCTCCTCTTTTCCTCTGCTCTCCATCTTCTTCTCTGCACCTCCTCTCCTCTGCTGCTCCCCATCTCCTCCTCTGCATCTCTCCTCCTCTTCTGCACCTCCTCTCCTCTTCCTCATCTCCTCTACTCCCCATCTCCTCCTCTGCACCTCCTCTTCTCCTCTGCTCCTCCTCTTTTCCCCCACTCCTGCTTTCCAACATTCTGAACTGATTCTTCCCCTGGCTTATTTTGCATTTACGCATTAGGCTATGGGCTAATATGTAATGTGCACATTGAATGTGAAGCTTATTGAATGTTTTGCTTAGTGTCCTGTAGGCCCTCTGGGGCTGGACACCATAAGGTGCATGACACGTATGATTATAAATACAATAATCAATCAATCAATCAATCAATCAATCAATCAATCATACACAGTTGGCTGAATGTTTATAGAAAATGAAATAATTTTGTACAAATGGGCATGCTATTTATTAAGTTTTAACTTGTTTTGCAGGGGTCAGTGGTCGTGTTTTTGTGGGACTAAACTGGTATCCAGGTACCCTTCCACCCTTTGATCACAGAGAAGATTCAGTGCATGAGCTTGTGAAAGCTCTTTCCACGCACTTATCACATATAATAATAATAATAATAATAATAATAATAATAATAATAATAATAAATGAACACTGCTTTTGTTCTTCAGTACAAAAGGCATCCTACAGGGATACAGACAATTCCACTTATCCAGCAGTTCTTTAATTCACCAACTACTTTTTACTTTTGTTTTCAGTTTTCTTTTTTAGGGCAGCCAGTTTTTAAACGGGATAAATGACCAGTCTTAAATAAATACGTTCTGGTGTAATAAGCTCCACCATTTTAGGACCTGGCTCAGATCAGCTGAGAAGGCGAGTACCTTTCCCCCCCCCCCACCCAACACCCCCTGATGAGGTCCCCGTCGTCTAGACTGTGATTATTCGACAGGGCCTAAAAAAAGAAAAAAGAAAAAATCAATAGGAACACAGGGACTCATAATGGTCCTATTACTGTTTGTAGGTTTGTCAATGCACAGTCTCAGAGGACCAGTGTAGAACAGTTCACGGATACACCCAGCACAGCACAATCTCACACACTCCTTATTATACACTTTTACTGCACATGTTTGCACAAAGCACTCCCTCATTAAAACCTTTCACAGGTAGATAGTAAAAAAAAAAAAAAGAAATCACACAATCCAGTTTATATGAGGAATATTGTTTCTTGCACTTTGTTTAACTGCAACCTTTCAACTGTTTCACGGGTAAATAAGGGGCAAGAGGGAAAAGAATGGTCAGAGGCGGAGAGGAAAAAAAAAAGAGGCCATTTTGTTTTTTTTTGAGGTGTTTTGCTGGCTGAAACAATTTGGTGTGGTTAGGGAAGCTGTATTGTAGTTACGCGTCGCTATTCCACAGTGTATAACTCACAGAAATGAATGTGCCGGTGGAAGATTATTAACAGTATGCGGTGATGGATTACCCAGAGTACCTCTCACAGTTCTGACCTTGCTGAAATCCGAAGGCCCGGTCTACCGATGACGGGCGCGTGCGGTCGGGAGAAAAGGAGGCCATTTTGCCCCGCCTCTCGTCTGCGCGACGGTAACGCTTAGCTAACGTGTTCGCGGCGCGGTTAAGAAGTCGCGTCGGACTGATGACGCACCCCGTCAGGAACGCTAGCCGCTAGCCGCGCGCAGGAAGCGGGAGCGTTAGCAGAAAGAAGGCCGGCGGGATGACTTCCTGCAGAGGACCTTACCAGGGACACCGCGGAGCGCGTGAATGTCACCGTTAATGTTTACTGTATTATGTATGTATGATCCGACGCCGTTTGGAATCCCCGTCAGCGCCATTACTCATTCGGACCCCAGTATTTCAGCGCATTAGACCCTTGATTACCTCACATCCTTCATCAGGACTGCGTACCCAACCCGGCCGCGGGAATGAGTAATGTGTTAATATTAAAAGGCATAAATCATGGCGCGCACTCTCTCTGAACAGGTGCTCGCCGTGACAACGTCCTGCGCTCGAGCAAGGTTGAGGGAGACTAGGCGAACATGGAGGAAGAGTGACGGTGAGAGGCGTCGCCCCCCCCCCCCCCCCCCTCCCCAAATGCGTTAGTGTATGTAAGCCTGCACTGACTGTACCAGCCCATTAATAAAGAGTCACCACCACTAGGAAGGGAAGCTACATTCCGGAATGTTCTATAGGAGACATGCGCGTTTCCTTTTCATGTAAACAGCATACGCTATTGACGCAAATGCGTGTGTGCAGAAAACATTGACCTGCACAAGCTAGAAAGAGAAAGAGAGAGAGAGAGGGAGAGATGAAGAGAACAGGAGAAAGAAATGGAGAGAGAGCATGAGAGACAAAGGGAGATCGAGAGATGTTGAGTGAATGAGTGAGAGAGAGAGGGACGGCGATAAAGAGAGAGTGAAAGAGTGAGAGGGGGATTGAGGGAGAGATGTTGAGTGAATGAGTGAGAGAGAGGCATAGTGGGGGGAAAAAGAAAAAGATGGTGAGATGGAGGGCTGGGGTTTTGAGTTCAGCTGAGGGGAAGGGGGGGGAGGGGGAGGTGGTTAAGGTTTTTCCCAGAACAATGCTGGGCCCTTATTTCCAGCTCTGGAGCAGGAGCCTCAGTAAGGGGAAAGGCTTTCTTTACACCTCCTTCTCTGTAGACCTGTCAGTGACATCGGTCCTTATTGGCAATAAGAGCAAAAATAACAGGAGTGACGAGCACACCACTGAACCAAAGCTACCCTAGAGCACACCACTGAACCAAAGCTACTCCAGAGCACACCACTGAACCAAAGCTACCATAGAGCACACCACTGAACCAAAGCTACTCCGGAGCACACCACTGAACCAAAGCTACCCCAGAGCACACCACTGAACCAAAGCTACCCTAGAGCACACCACTGAACCAAAGCTACCCTAGAGCACACCACTGAACCAAAGCTACCCTAGAGCACACCATCACCAAACCAGAGGTACCAGTGGTACTGCTATTGGGCCAACGGCAAGGTTCCCTGGGACGCAGCAGGGAAAGAAAGGGCCTCACTCCTCACGCTCTCTCCTGTAACGCGCTCCAGGCTGGCCTGGTTTTTGACAAGTAAAAGCCGGGCGGGGAAAACGGAACGACTTCGCATGCTGGAGGGATTGGGGGGGGGGGGGGGGGGGGGGGGGGGGGGGGGGGGGGGGGGGGGGGGGGGGGGGGGGGGGGGGGGGGGGGGGGGCGATGCTGCCATCTCCATTTTTCGGGGGGCACTGGACGGAGTTTTTGGGGCGCAGATGTGCCATACAGACTTGCCCCGCCATCACAATTTAATAAACAACCCCTGCACAGTACTCTGTGTTTGAGGCGATTAGTCACGGCAGGGACACCATTAGCAGGTTTGAGTACAAAAACTGTACAGGGATGCAATTCCAGGGCTCCTCAACACACATACACACACACACACAAACACATGCACACACACACAATATCGTACACACACAAACATACACACACACACACACACACAACACACAACACGCATGCACACACACACACACACACTCACACACGCACACACTGTATATGCTCATTTTTTACCGTCCCGTGTGGTGATGTGGCAGGGCGGGGCAGCCATTGTCTCCGCCCCCCCCCCCCGGTTGATCAGTATGCAGGGGGAAGGTGAGACTGAGGGGTGGGGACGTGGTTGGATGCACTCTCTACATCTCTGCTAAATGAGTATAATAATTTTCAGAGCTGCGGGCGACTCATGCATGTTTTATCCCCCATCTGGACCTCCGCCGTACACAATGGTGATAAAACACAAGTCACACCCCCCCGCCCCACCCACCACTGCCCTCCCCCCTCGGATGTGCGCGGGTCGTCAGGAATGGTGGCAGTGGGCAAGCCCTTCCCAAGGATCCCGTACGGATTCCACACATCGGTGCGTCACCCGCCCCCATATCCCCATCCCCCCCCCCCCCTCACTGCCTGTGCGCGTTGGCACTGGGGGGCAGGACTCCCCACCCCCCACCGGGCATTTGTACACTGCTGGAATGGTGGAACTGCTCCACTGAAACATCCATCTGGAGGCGCATTTACTTTGTCTTCTCAACTTCTTTTTGAGTCCCTGTGATTATTTCACCGATAATGTATATCTATATGTGTGTGTGTCTGTATGTATGTGTGTGTATCTGTGTGTGTGTCTGTGCGTTTGTGAGTTTGTGCATGCATGCATGGTTGCATGTGTGTGTGTACATGTGTGTACATGTGTGTGTATGTGTGTCTATGTGTATATGTGTGCGTGTGTCTGTATGTATGTGTCTGTGTGTGTGTATCTCTGTGTGTGTCTGTGCATATGTGAGTTTGTGCATGCATGCATGCATGGTTGCATGTGTATGTGTGTCTATGTGTACGTGTGTGTGTGTGTGTGTGTGTGTGTGTGTGTGCACGTATCTGTATATTTAATTTAATGTATTTATTTATTTATTCATGTAAGTGTTGGGGGATGCTTATGTCTAAACAGGTTTTCTAATGAGCGTGTGGCTTCCCCTCTCAGGGGCTCAATTTAATGCGATTCATAAGCAGCAGAAAGACATTACCCAGATGGCACATACATGCCTGCGTTTGTGTACCCAAACTCTCCGGCTGACGTTGGGGGGAGGGGGGGAGAGCGGCGGCTGGTCGGTCAGTCATTCATGAGCGAGCGGAGTCATCATCTCTGGCCGCAGCACGACCGGGCAAAAACATTCAACTTTAAAAATGGCCGACGAGAGCGACAAGAATGAAAAAAAAAACAACACGAAGAAATAAGGAAATGGGCAGAAGCAGAAGCTTATTGACATGATTTGGTCGCTTTGTGTTGTTGCCTCCAGGAGCAATAAAAAAAAAAAAAAAAACCTGACAGGCACTAGGGGCTATTTTATAAACCCCTTTATAAAGTAAAGAGAAAAGGAAAAAAAAAAGTTGTTTGAAGCTGGTTTCCATGGTCAAGGTGAATAAAAAGAGCAGAATATATATACGCATTATATGCCTGATGCATTCTGGGAGACTGGAAGGTAAGATGGCTCGTTGGGGCCAAGATAGAAACAATGAGCAAATTTTCTCAAAAAAGGGTAGCAAACTCTCAAGAACTAAGTGACCAAAAAGTGTTGCCCGGAGGGTGGAAGCACCAGGATTTACAGAAGATCCGTTGTGTCGTGTTGGCATCACGATTAATACGTTCATACTTTCAGATAATAAAATGCACTGGAAGAAGATGAGAGGTGATCTGGATTACGCCTAATGGCACGCCGCCCCCGTCTGTCTCACCTGAAGAGTTCCCCCGCGCACCTGCGCGGCAGCGTAGCGCCCTAACAGCGCGCGGCGTTCCTCGGCTGCCAGCTCGCGCTCTGCATTCATTAAATCCCCCGCCTCAGAAACAGGGGGCCCATTGTTTTTTTTTTTTTTTTTTTTTCAAACAAAAAACGCGACGGAGCGATGGGGTTTGTCAGTCTCAGCTGGAGTGGAATTCATCACAGCTAGCCATCACTTTGAGACGCGTCTAAAAACTGTCAAACTGCTGACAGGAGTTTTCTTTGAAACTCTTACCGCTCATCCTTACTGGGGGGGGGGGGGGGGGGGGGGGGAAATGTAAGATTTATGACAATGCTTTTGGCAGTGGGTTTCGGTTTTTACGGGAGGGAGAAAGAGCTGACCCAGGATCAGTTGGTTTGTGATTAGAGCTGAGGTTCGGCTGGATAATTCTGGACTGGGGCCAGAGGGAAGTGTATAAACGGGGCCTGCCGATGTTATTAGGGCCATAGTGCTCTAATGGGTCTGAATACTTCAGGGCCTTTTAGAGGTGAAGCAGACCACATCTGACAAGCAAAGCAAAAACAATGCAGCCATTAAAAAACACACACACATATACGCACACACACACACACACGCAGACTCACACACACACACACACACACACACACGCACACTCACACACACATATACACACATGCACACTCACACACACATATACACACACACATGCACACACACATACAAACCCACACGCGCACACACATACACACACACGCACACTCACACACACAGTCACATACACACTCACACACACACAAACCCACACACACTCACACACACAAGCTCACACACATACACACACCCACTCACGTACACACACTCTTTCTCATGCGCGCACATGCATACACACACTCACACACAGTCACACACCCACTCATACAGAAGCGCGCGCACATACACACACACACACACACACACTGCCATGCTAGCAGAAGGCACTCTAGATACATGAGCAGCATTCGATGACGACATTGTACAGAATTAATTTCCTGTTTTCTCTTTTTCCTGTTTCTTCACCTGCTCCTTCAGTACTCTCTGCAGTCCATATGAAAACTAAACCTCAGGTCCATATGACAACATACAGCTACATAACATAAAGCACTGAAAGCAAATCGTAAAAAAACACAGCAAGTCCTACTGTTCTATGCAGTTAAAAATATTTGTATGCATATATGGGGAAAAAATATTTCTTTCTATTGTGCTCATACCACAATGCACAACGCAAACCTCCAATCAGGAGGGCTGAAGAGAAGCATGTGCTCCTCTGTGAAGCACATGATTGGTTTCCCACAGATGAGGGAGGAAGACACTTTATGTCCAGCTCCATCGATAAATTGACATCATCATCATCAGCAGAACCTCTCCCTTCCTGAACTATAACAGGACTGGTGGGGCAACCAGCCAATCAACACTGGCTTTATTCAAATTCCTGAGTGATAACAGGACCGGTGGGGCAGCCAGCCAATCAGCACTGGCATTGCCCAAATTCAACATCAGACCATGGGGCCCATCCGCATACTGGAACAGTGCCTGAACAGGATGAGTCACCCAGGGGTTACATACGAATTAGATCGTTCACTGCATGCCATTCAGAATGAACTAGTGCCAGTTAAAATGCTTCGTTTTCTAAAATGACTAATTTCGTCCGCAATAAAGTATTAGAAATTCAGTGAGTTTGAACAAATAACTTTGGGAATAGTCCTCACATTTAGACAGTTTAGACTTACGCAGCTGTGACTGAATGTAAATGGGCAAAAATGAAACAATTCATCATTATGAAGACTGTGGAGAGTACATTTCAGCCAATAAACATCATGCATTCAAATCAGCAACATTTTACAGTTACAATTACGGTTATGGAATGCTACTTTGATCAGGATACCTCTCTCACAGATTGCACACTCTCACTCACTCAAATGGTCACATTCATCTCTCACGCGCACACATGCACACACACACACGCTCTCACACATACGCATACACACACACACACACATACACACAAACACACACGCGTGCACACGCACACTCTCATGCTAGTACACACACATGCACACATACACACTTGCCATTTGGCTCATTCTGACAAAATGCACCTCTTTACTGCAGTCATATGCTCCACAGTGTCACAGTGTATCGTCGCGATAACCAGGAAGGGCTGTGATTGGCTGTAACCCAGTACGAAGGGTTTTAGTCATCAGGACCGTCCCTGTCCCATTCCACAGTGTGATGAAATCCAATTGACCATCTCAAATTTAAAGAAAAAAGAAAACACCCCCCCCCCCCCCATCCCACCATCAGGCGATTAACATTGCAGGAACACAGATGTCATCAAGACAAGATGGCTGACAGACTCTTGCGTACAAACGTGTGGTACCAGGGGCATGCTTCAAATGCCTCAGAATAATAACAGAGAAACTGCACAAAATTCACAAAACTAGAATTTGTCCTCCAAAAATGGCTAAAGAAATGTTTGCTTGATGAGGTAACTGCACCGTTAGAAGCCTCTTTGGCAGCCATTTTGTGTCTTACCATGGACCCATGCTGGAAGCTGAGAACAAAGTTGATTACTTAGTCAGGCCAGTGCTGTTTCTTTCATGCCTGGATCAGTGTTTATGGGCAAATAGGCTGCATGTTGAATCCATCAAATGAATTCCATAAATGTGTGAGATGGAAATAGCGACAGGATTCGCCATTTGTCCTGCTTCTTTCTGTGATTCTGGACACTTAAAGGGATCAACCGATTTCCGACGCCGACCAGACAAGAGAGACACGCTGCAGGCTGCTTCAGAATGCTTTATGTTGTTCATTGCACAATTTAAAGCATTTCTCAAATGGTATTGGGCCTCCTCACTGCTATATATGGTCTGAAACAGCCATTGGAATTGTACAATTTTTGTGCAAAATACCATTTACACCCATTTTTTTTGTCTTTTTTTTTGGTTGAGAGGCCTCATCCTGCTCTGTGTGCTGTAAATGTCTCATAACTCAACTAATAAAGTTGGTTCAAATCCCCGTGCGACTAAAATGTCAGCGAGCGTCTCTTTCACAGTTGGGCGCTTCACAGTCGCGGTCATGAAAAATGGTCTCGACCGCCCTTGTGCTGTAGCAAAAGAGGGGCGGGCCGAATCAGGTCCTGTTTTCTGATTGGCCGACTCGCTGGTCCCCGCGATGCAGATTAGAGTGAGTTGACATCTTTCTTTGTCTCAAGAACAACAAGATAAAGGAGGTATTTATAGATGCATGTAATATACATAAAGCATGTTTGAAGCCACATTTGCAGGTTTGAAATTAGTATACATTATATGTCATATCCCTCATTGCTTCCGTAAATTGGATTCTTCGCCGGCGCGGCGGAAGGTTGCCACGGCAGCATCCCCCCCCCACCCAACCCTCCACCCAACCATCCCCCCCCCCCCCCCCCCCGCCCGCTGTCTCACCGCAGCCATTTGCGCGAGATGAAAGCAATCGCCGGCAAACTTGCGTATCGTACATTACAAATGATGTGACTGCTGCTAGAGTTCCACGCTCCCTCTCCAAAAAAGAGGGAACATAAAAGAGCCTAATAGGGAGCTAAAATGGAACTTTTCCGCACAAAATTGAGGCAGGGTGGCAGTGTACGCGGGACTCGAACATCGTGGTGGAGTGGAGGCAGGGTGGCAGTGTACGCGGGACTCGAACATCGTGGTGGAGTGGAGGCAGGGTGGCAGTGTACGCGGGACTCGAACATCGTGGTGGAGTGGAGGCAGGGTGGCAGTGTACGCGGGACTCGAACATCGTGGTGGAGTGGAGGCAGGGTGGCAGTGTACGCGGGACTCGAACATCGTGGTGGAGGCGCACACAGTATTACCTGAGCAGAAAAAGGTCATGTGGACTCCATTTTAACGGTCTGATCACATAGATCATTAGCTATAGCAATATGAATAAATCACGCTGTTAAAGAACACGGAATGGCCTTGTGCTTCCGTGTTTAAAAAGAGGCGTAATTATCTTATTATCTTCATGTGTGAAAAAGTGTTTCTGGGTTCCTCCAAGCGTGGATACTGTCTGACACGGAGCGAACCCTGAGCTTTGATTTAGTCCTCAAATTAATTATTTCATGGAGGAATTATAAGCGGTGGAGGCTGGCCTGTAAAAGAACACAATTACAAGGGGTCACAGGTGAGAAAATGGTGGAGATCTTCAACTAATAACCCACATCTGTGGGACTACAAAACCAGCGTGAAAAGTCCCAGCATACCTGTTGTGTGATGTGTTTGAGACGAGAGGCCGTGGAACCAGGAGGGATGTTTTGTTCTGCCGTAATCTCACAGTGAACAGTGGCCAGCTGCATCCATCTTCCATGCTAACTGACAAAAAAAAGCAAGTGTTCATTTTTTAAATCCACAATCACATTTTGACAAATTAATCTGTACATCCATTATCTATACCCGCTTATTCCTGGCCAGGGTCGCTGGAGGGGGGTGCTGGAGCCGAATCCCAGCATGCATTGGATTAAAGGCAGGAATACACCCCTGGACAGGTCGCCAATCTATCGCATTGGACTCAAACTGTGTCAAGGTCAAATCCAAAGTCAAGGACAAATGTTAATCAAGGGCTCTTGACACAGGGCTGCTCAAAGCACAGCATTCATCAGGACACTCAGTTTTTCTGAATTTACGTTTTAATTTTTCAGAAACGTGTCTAAGGCATGAATGAGCTTAGCATAGCGCCTGGTATCTAACAGAGGAAGGCAGAGACTGTCACTGTATGAAAAGCAAGAGAACTCTTCTGCGGTTCAGTTGGGGAAGTTTGTTTTTTGCGACCGCTCAGCTTGCTAAACTGTGTTTTTGCGAAGAAAAGAAAATTCTCTCTTTAAATTTTTTTTTCAGTCAAAGTTAAGGACAACATATCGATTTATTTCAACAGTTTGAGTGAGTGAGCACATCTAGGTTTAGCACTATCATGTAATATCATTCCGAACTCACCTCAAAACTTTGCCGCCTTCCTTTGCGAGTCACGGACGACGTCCCTGGATGCCTGTCCGATCTTTACCGTCCAGCCCCAGCATTCCATCATCTGCACCCCCCCCCTGCCCCCCGCCCCCCGCCGAAACATCACACGAGTCATCCGCGGCGTGAAACGGGCCTGCAGAGATCTGCAGGTGAGCAGGCTACCTGCTGCTGTAAAGTCAACACAGTACAATCTGTATGATATTTAAGCTGCTATAGGGCAGCTGTTATAGTTACAATCTTATAAATACCCAAACTGTGCATTTAAAGACACCATTCACTAACAGAGCTTTGCGTATTGGATGAGTTAAATTTATTGCAGTCCAGGACTGTACAGACTTGTACCCCAAGTCCCTTTATCCCACAATGGGCTTGTATATTTGTTAGAGTGGGTGTAAGTATTGGTTTGTTTATGTAGTATTAAGTTACCTTCCCCCTTTTGCTGTAATTAAATATTTGCTTTGAAATGACTGTGTTTTCTGGCACATTTGGCTCCCCGTAGCTGGTTCCTTATGGAGATAGTAGGCAGTGGTTTCACTGGGCCTTCAGAGCACTGAACACAACCAGTGTGAATATATTTAGCCTCAGAGAACTAAACACAACCAGTGTGAATACATCTAGCTTCAGAGCACTGAACATAACCAGTATGAATATACTTAGCCTCAGAGCACTGACCCCAAATCAATTTAGGTTTCTCCATTTCCTGGCTGGGGTTGGGCCTGGCGTTTTTCCAAGCTGATCCTGGATCAGCCTCTGGTGGCAGAAAGTCCAAGGAGATGATTAATAATCGGGCACCGAGCTGGACTCCGAACACTGGCTGGTAATTACTGTGTTTTCGCCATCCGTCGCTTTGATAGATCTCAGAAGTGGCTGTTTCTTTGATGGAAAATTAAAGATTCATATTCTAGTCCCTGTCATGAGCTTTGGGAAGGGGGGTGGGGGGGTTAGGGGGAGGGGGAGGGGTGGTATCCAGTGGTCTCTGGAGATGGAGGTAGAAGAGGCCCAGGATGCCAAAACCTCCTTCTGCTTCTTGTCTATCTGACTTTTTTCTTTTTCTTCCATTTAGTCCTTCTTTCTTTCTTTCCCCTCTCACAATAGGACAGGAACTCACTGAAAGACATCTGAGCTGAGCCCAGGCCCGTGCTATGTCCTTTAACATCGTCCTGTATTTAAAAAAAACTGTGATATAAAACAAAGATCCTTCAGAGCACTCATCACAGATACTTTTTTTCATTATTTTGCAACAGACAGAGACATCATGACTGTGCTAATGCTAATGTTTCATAGTAAAAATTATAATAAACTACTTTTTTGGGGAATCCTTACTAAAGGGGTGAAAGCCTTCCATGGTTTTCATCATATCTTTGTGGATCGGAGACCAGTATCTGTGTCATTTCCACATACACACACACATACTGTACACACACACATGCACACATACACACACACACATGCACACACACATGCGCACACACACCTACACCTACACGTACGCGCACACACACACACACACACACACACACACACACGCACTCATGCACACACACACACAGTCTCCCTCTCTTCCTGTTTAAATGTGGTATGTGGTCTGCTGCAGGGGCCCTACCAAACATCACACACTTTATCAGTAGTTTGTGCCAGGGTCTCCATGGCAACTGTATAATAGATTTGCCCTAATTCAATCCCAGAGGCCACATTGAAGCTTAATGCAAAATGTGCTGGAGCCTGAACTCCTTTCAAGTCATGGCTCATGTGTCAGGAAGCTAGTCCGTGTTCCGACAGCCGTAAACACACGGAGCCAGGAAGAGAACCTGTGTAGCGCTGCTCTCTCTCTCCCTCTGTCTCTCTCTCTGTCTTTCCCTCTCTCAGTCTCTCCCTCTCTCTCTCTCTCCCCCCCCTCCCCTCCCTGTTCTGTTTGCACACGCTGCTGACATTCAAGATCTGGGACCCCCATCCGACTTCATTCCAGTCTCTAGATTTCTGCTTATTATTAACTCCCCCCTTGAAATAGAAAGGGATTATGGCCGGGGTCACAAGCGTTTCAAAGTAATAAACTGGGAAGAGCAGGAGCACCAGGCCGCCACACAAAAGGGGGGGGGGGGGTGGGCTGGAAGAGAATGGGGAGGGGGGGTGGGGGGGTGGGGCGCTTATTGAATTCCACCGAGCCTCTCTGCAGTAGCGCTTGCAGGGGAAAATTAATATCCTCGGAAGCCATTTTAGCTCCGATACAATGAAAACGTGTCACCACGGCGACGCCACAGAGGAAGGATAAATACGACCCCAGCAACAGAAGCTCCATCCGAAGGTCCGTCGCTCTGGGTGGTGACCTTGAGTCTGCTGAAGTGCCGACTCTGAAAGTTTCCCCCAGCGAGGACCGACCCCCCCCCCCCCCACCATCACCAAACAACCCCCCCCCCCCTGTTTGGTGATGGCCCTTCCTTATGAATCACTGATGATCCTGTCTATCTCCTGTGCCTGAAAGATGGCCTCTTTTCTTCCAGTGATGCACATGCAGAAGAGAAGTCTTTTACGTCTCTGCCAGTCAAACCACTGTCTTCTACACGTGAACAGGCAGAAAACTTTGTGCATTCAGTGTGAAGACAAAAAAAAAGGTTACTGTGTGGACTGTTTGTATATTTTATGGATTTACTTTTTTTTAGTGATTAAAAGGAAAAAAAGCTTTTCAGTTTGTTGTTTTTGGCTGGGCATCTGGCAGCAGACCTAATACAAAGCACTAATGATGCATAATAACTGTATATTTATTTCAGTGTGCTTTACTATAGTTACAAAACTATAATAAAAATGTAAAGTTTGGACAAAATAAATGACAATTCTAATACAACAACAGCGAAATAGTGCAGATACATATGTGCACATATGTGTTTCGTACATTTTATAAATAAAATATGACTACACACAGCTGCATCCACTGATAAATCTTGCTATAAAGCTGTGAAATATCATGTCTCCAGGATGGAGCCCTGAAGGTAAGGAAGTCATTCTCCAGTCCCTGAATTTGAAGTCCATAGTTTAGGGTGATATCGTGGTTTAAATTGGACTGATTGTATGCATCTGTGAGTGCTAAGATAAGCGTGTGGGCATTCACAGAAAAGCTCAGTCCCCTGTTTTTCGAACAGGAAACCAACTGCCATACGCATATGAATACAGGACACATGAACAAGCCAATGGCAAACCCTTTCTGAATGAGGCAAGCAAACGATTTCTCGAAGCGAAGCAAAGTGCCAGGACTAGAGACACGGTAGAGACTGTGCCCACTTAAAGGCAAAACAGGCTTTTACATCGCGGATTCACGCGGCCCCCAAACATAAGAAAGGACCTGTTTTAGAGAACAGACGAGCCTCCAGTTGCATTTTGGCCTTCAAATTCAAACTAAAAAAAAAAAAAAAAAAATTAAAAAAAAAAAAAGATTTATTTCAAGAGAAGATTTATGTGCT
Source organism: Anguilla anguilla (assembly GCF_013347855.1). Taxonomy (NCBI): domain Eukaryota; kingdom Metazoa; phylum Chordata; class Actinopteri; order Anguilliformes; family Anguillidae; genus Anguilla; species Anguilla anguilla. The sequence continues at coordinate 32,583,076 of NC_049214.1, forward strand.
ATCTATTGAGCCAACTTCTTTGGCTCAAAAGGCAAAAGAAGAACATTAAATGAATTAATTAAAACATGCTAATTTCATGTAAATAAATAAAACCATAGTCAACTTGTGAGTATGATACAGCCCCCTTGAACATGGTTCTGCGCGTTGATGATTAGACATCATTCTCTTTGTTTCCTGCTCCTCTTGTTTTTCAGTCGTATACATTTTAAGGGCCAGCATAGAAATTTTGCTCGATACTAAACAGAGAAAATACTGTTCGAAAATTGAACTCAATTTCAATTTTAAACTATTACAACAAAATCACGGTTAGATGGTGAGACCTTAGTGTTAAGAATGCTGATAGTTTTTTTGTTGTATTTAAATAAGTGATTCTTACAAACAAATGACACCTGTTTTTGTTGTCTGTAATTAGGGCTGAGAATTGGGATGGTAAAAGCTGTCTCATCACAGCAGCAATCTTCTGTGCGTTCTGGAGTGCGCACTTGCCGGAACATTCTCCAAAACGTGCGCGGACGGCTGACCCTCCTCCGCGTAGCCAGGCGGTTCCTGGAACAGACTGTCACACAAAAAACGCTGCACGCAGGCAGCAGGGGGCGCTATAATCCGCTCACACGGTGGGTCCAGGCATGTGCGGTCTGGCCAAACCTGCAGCCACAGTCCGAGGAGGCTGGGTTAGGCTTCGGTTAGGATTCAATCCCAGAATGTGTGGTACTGTAGGTGGCCCGGTTAGGATTCAATCCCAGAATGTGTGGTACTGTAGGCGGCCCGGTTAGGATTCAATCCCAGAATGTGTGGTACTGGAGGAGGCCAGGTTAGGATTAGATCCCAGAATGTGTGGTGCTGGAGGAGGCTGGGTTAGGATTCAATCCCAGAATGTGTGGTACTGCAGGAGGTTCAGTTAGGATTTGATCCCAGAATGTGTGGTGACGCAGGAGGCCTGGCTAGGATTCGAACCCAAAATGTGTGAAACTGGATATCACCACAACACGGGAAAGCCATTATCCAGATGGATCCACATTTCAATGTTGTTTCAATGTACTTGAAGACTTGTACAATGTTCAGAGTTAATTCGGCTACAATGGTGTTAATATTAATGTCCAAATGTACTCTATCTGTGTCGATTTAACACCGAATGTTTTGCTATATACACTCACAAACCATTCAGGGCAGACAGAGCCCTTTTGTGCCAGTATTAAATGTTATCGTCAGACTCCACGGTGATTTATCATGTTGTCTCGTTTTTAAGGTCCTGAAGGAGCATTTTGTTGAAAATCTACAAAAAGCGCAACAAACAAACTATAAAAAGCACCGATGTCACTCTCCGGAGTGACTGTTGGTTAACTTCCCTCTGAAGATGGAAAAGCAGTGAACATTTCTTACTGTCTGCCTGGCCCACAGTCACAGACACTGACAAAAGATAGATGCGTTCAGGGCTCTGTATTCATCACAAAACAATTCCATTGCTGAATATAAAATGGCCGTTTTCCCATCTGCGAATGAAGACACATTACCGACAATCTGAAAGGAAAATTGTGTGGTGCTAACTCGAGAGTGGCCTAACTTTGACCCTTCAAGCAACTCTCACGCTTTTGGAGTGAGACAAACGCTTTCGGGCTCTGTCTCGTGCTCTCAGGCTACCCAATCACAGCTCACGCCAAATAAAAAGGCTCCAACTGAAAACAAAGCTGCTTCCTGACTGAACATCTATCAGCTTGCGGGACAAATAAAAAATGTTTTTTCAGCATGGCAAACTCAGATTATTTACATAGAGACTGTCAGTTGGCTACCTCTCATTGACAGACCCCCCCCCCCCCCACTGCTTTTCCCTGATCACAACCACATACCTGCCCCCCCCTCCCCTCCACACCCCCACCCTCAATAAACCTCGCCCCAACCACCTAGCCAAAGTCGGCCACTCTGCCTGATTACATGAGCGAGATTACCTGAATGGGGTCACCGGGCACCCGGATTCCCCTGGCTGTGCATCATCGCCAAAAGCTTCTCGTGCCCAGGGACCAGATCCAGCTCCTCCATAAAGAAACTCTCCGTGCAAACACTGCAAGGTGAGAAAAAAGGGGATAGGGATGGGAAAACTTGGATTCAATCTGTATGTATTCAGGACCTGTATTTTGGTTTTTGATTAGCATGGTTAAGTTGCACTGGTGTGTTAGTGATGCTGCATCTGGCTCTCTCTGGTTTGTGAATGTTGTTTGCAGGTCTGGCACTGTTCATATTGATCAGGTAAGCTCTGTGCAATATGTTCAATAGGAACTCACTTCTGTTTCTCCAACACTGTCCCTCTGCTAAATGACTAATGTAATGTAGTGGGAAAACAAACAGTGGAACAGTGTTTGGCATTGAGGCTGAAACTGAACAAGCAGGTCTAAAATAAGATTAGTGTAAAATATCTCACCTCACCAGTGCTGCAGACCCCCCCCCCCCCCCCCCACTTTTCACACACACTTTTCTGGCCATCCATCCATTATCTATACCCACTTATCCAGGCTATGTCACGGAGGGTGCTGGAGCCTATCCCAGCGTGCATTGGGGAAGAGGCAGGACTACACCGTGGACAGACCGCCAATCTATCGCAAACCATTCAATCACCATTCACTCGCACACTTGCAATTTAGAATCTCCACTTAGCCTAACCTGCATGTCTTTGGACTGTGGGAGGAAACCGGAGTACCCGGAGGAAACCCACGCGGACACGGGGAGAACAAGCTCCGCACAGAAAGGCCCAACCCACATGAAACAGGGACATTTTCTGCCTGCTCTGTCAACAGGGACATGCTGGCAGCTGACGGTACGTTTTTGCTGTAACGGGTTCCTACACAAGCATCTTAAAACAGCTGCCTGCTCCCCACAGTCAGTGTGGAAATGATGCTTTAGCTGCCACACCTTCTCAACCGCCCCCCCCCCCCCTTGCCACTGTCTGATGGCTCCTGGAGAGCATCCTTACTGGAGAAGTCACTCCCAGAAAAATACTCCCACTCTTCAGCTGTTCGCCTCACATGAAAAGACTGCTGCAGCAGAGTGTAAGAGAGAGAGAGGGAAAGAGGGTGAGAGAGGGGAGAGGAGAGGGGGGGGCAGAGAGAGAGGAGCAGACAGTATTAGGTTTAGGGTTATAGTATAATCTGTGTATATTAGTTTATTTTTGTTATTACTGTTGTTCTTGGTAACTCTTCCTTTGGCACCACTGTGTATGTCATGCCAATAAGGCACCTTAAAATTGAAATTGAGAGAGAGAGAGAGAGAGGGGGCGGGGTGGAGGGAAAGAGAGAGGAAGAAAGAGAGTGAGAGAGAGAGAGGGAGAGAGAAAGATATAGGGAGAGAGGGATAGAGCGAAAGAGAGCCACTCCAGAGGGATTGTTTCAGTTCTGTTTTCTTACTGCCAGTTTCTTACTGTATTTACTAGCATGCAGATGCCAGCTATTGAGTGAAGCACAGCGTCACAGTTTGTACCAAACCCAGGGGCTCTTGCAAAATAAATGCAGCACCTCCTTTTCCAGTACAACAATAAACATGTACCAGCTGAATAGAATCAGTTTTATAGTTCATAAATTCATTTTATGATTTATTGTTTCCAATATTTTCTTTTTTTGTGTGTGCGTTGAGTTCAGTTAATAGAAACGTGTTTTTGTTTTTCTGCTGTTTGTTGGGAAGTTTGACACCTTGTCAGTCAGGAATTTGCCTGGATCCAGCCCTTGACTATACGGAACCAGAAAAACCAGGAGTCATCAGCGTGGAGCCAAGATGTCCGTGCAGGTCAGAGCAAGACGGCTGAGTTTCGGGAAAGAGGCAGAGAAGGCGTGGGGGGTAGATCTAGCCAAACCCCCTGAGGTGCAGGCGGGGGGGGGGGGGGGGCTGTTGGCTGTATCCTCCAGCTGGTTAACTCATTGCACACCCACACCAGTCACGCCTCACCTGCGGAATCCGCCATCTGACACCAGGATGTGGCATGTCCCAGCATGCACCTCTGAGGACAACGGCTGCTTCCATTCTCCAGAATGGGCACTGGAGCCCCATCTCCACCCAAAATCTCTGGGTTTTGGGTCATTTTGGTTGTGGGCCCAATTCAGAAGATAATGAAGGGGTATTTTTAATGAAGTATTTCACATTTCATATTAATAAATAGTAAGCTTGGTTTATTTTCACGCAGTACTCCATTGTTTGGGAAGTAAAAAGTTCAGAATTTTTATTTTCAAAATAGCAAAGGATTCAGATTGCTGGGCGTGTGGCAGGTGTTATTTTTTGTGGCACAAAGCAGAAGTGAACTGAAAAGAAAGCTGGGTCAGGGGCTGAGGCTTTGTATGGCCACCTCTGTCAGTATCAACTGGGTGACGCCAGTGGATGGTTTGCAGGGGGGGGGGGGGGGGGGGGGGGGGGGGGGGGGGGGGGGGGGGGGGGGGGGGGGGGGGGGGGGGGGGGGGGGGGGGGGGGGGTTGTCCGCTAGAGGGCTCTAGGGGCTTGCCCACCTACCTCCTGAAAAAATTTCCACCTGTAGCAAGTCAAGTGTTTGTGTTGTGAGAGTCGACACGAGTAGGTATCATTTCAACGTGTGTAATTGGCCTATTACTGAGCTGCAGCCCGCACCTCCTCGCTTACTTGGCCATCAGCGTCAAACAGGTTAGGTCACTGCTACATCCAGTCAGAGAGCGAGATACTGGAGCTGTGAAACTGTGGTACGCCAGTGGCTGGCATTGGCCAGAATGCTCGCAGCTGGTGCTGCTTCTCAGTCAGTCCGGGTGCTGCTGCTCTTCATACATTTTATTCATTAAACTGCGGTTAAGTGAGCAGGCGAGGTGGCACGTTGCCGTAACGACGGCAGATTTTCAAACCTTCCCTCCGCACATTATGCTTGAGTGCAAGGGACGCAGCAAACCGGGTTAACGGCCACATTTTGAAAGCCATTTGCGAATGTGGAAATTCCGCCCGAAATGTTCAAATTCAGCCGGAATGCCATCGGAATGTAACACAAATTAACTGCCATGCTCTGATATATGGAAATCATAATATGTGTAAAATTAGCATAATATGTGTCAAATATCAGGCCGAAATGGGCATTTTTCGACTGCTGTGGTCGTTTCACACTTTCAAATTTTAAAAGCAATATTATTCAAATATGAACATTTTTGCGCCTTCATTGCCAAGTCAAACCCAACCAAAGCTTTGCGGAAGACTAATGTTTACTTGAGACTAATGTTCGCCAGCGTGACAGAGTTCGGCCAATCACAGCGGGTCGACTCTGTCTGTAATCAAAATCGCCAAAGTCCCTGCTTCCTGTTGGGAATGTTCAATAAAGAAAACAAGCACACTGTCCGACAGGAACAGTGCGCACATCAAACAGACTTTGCTTTCATTAACTTTCCAGCTGACACATTTGTGGGGGTAATTAAGAAAGCAGGGTGACTTATCACCGCACTTCTTAACAGCGCTCGAAACGTCACTGAAATGTCCCAACATCACCTGCAGATAATATCCGATGATTTAAGTGACAGTATGCCACAAAGAACCTGGCGTTCTGCTTTTAATTTCACTTTAACTGCTTCAGATATTAACCACATGCGTTGCGCTCACTAAGGCGTATAGTGACACCGCAAGATTAATTATTGAAGTTAGTTATTGTCGGGGAATACAGCCCGTCGCGTGCATCTGCGTATTTTATCATGCCGTGACTTCCTTTACGCCACTCCATGAAACTGTCCGACATTAACAATATGCACAGTGCTGTGGAAATGAAACAAGGCTTTCAGGCTGAGCAACCAAGTAATAAATTGGGGGAAATGTCTTTGTATTGCATGCATATTGGAAACCTGTGACATCATCAACTGTGTCTAATGAAATGGGTCTATCAATGCATAGGGTCAGTTTCTAGGTCCTCATTTGCATATAGGGGGTGGAGAAAACAGCCCATATTTTTCCCTAAGTGTGGAAATACATCTTTTACAAAATGGCTGTGCCGGTGAGACGGCGAGAACAAATCAAGGCCGTAGCCTTCCAGATCCCTGGAGCTGAGAGCAACACGTTCCTGCCTGGAAACCCGCAGGCCGAAACTTAGGACTGAGTGAGAGAGAGAGCTTCAAACCGACTCTGCTTCCTTCAGGGATGGCCTTTCAGGGCTTCTTATAAAACTTCAGCATGGTTATCTGTGGTTACCTACCTGGGGGGGGGGGGGGGGGGGGGAGCAGGTAAACAGCAGTCAGGGTCTTCAAAGGCAAGGCACCGGGATGTTGAAGAGGCACCTCAGGTGTTTCCATCAAAGCCACCTGCGAAGAGAAATACACTATAAGCCTTTTCAACCGGTAATACTTTCTTACTAAACCCATATTTATGCTTTACCCATCAGCCACATTGAATACATTACCCATAAGCCACATTGATACATTACCCATAAGCCACATTGAATACATTACCCATAAGCCACATTGATGCATTACCCATGGCTTGAAGAGAATGTACCCCATGGTAGGGGAAATGGGAAGTTATAAAATAAAATTACTAAATGCTTTTATGTAAAAAACATAAAAAATGAATTACTTTCCGCTTACCATTCAGTCCTCTTCTTTGGCAAAACTTAGCTTTTGCTGCTAGTTTATTATTTTAATTATTGTCATGGTGAAACGGCTTTGGATCTCCTCCTACCCTACATACCCTCCACCAACACTATCAGGGTAATGGGAGGAGTTTTGCGGACAGACCTTTTGACAGCAGTAATATTTTCCTGCACATTCTCTCTCCCCCCCCCCCCCCCCCCCAATTTACTGGCCTGGATGGGGCTGGAAGTGTGACTTGTTCCAGGCAGTAGTTTCATAACCCCCCACGTCCGCGGTCTCCCCACTGCCTGCCTCCCACCCCCCCCACCCCCACCCCCCCCCCCCCCCCCCCACGGACACTCTCTGATCACAACCACCCCACTGGTACCCCCAGGGCAGTGGCATTCTCCCCTATGAATATTTGCTCTCTCTCACTCTCTCTCCTGCTCTCTCTCTATTTCTACTCCCCTCCTCCTCCCTCCCTCTCTCTTTCTCCTGCTTATTCAGTTCCAGGCAGAAATGGAGGGACTGCATTGTCCATAAGTTAACTGCCATCTTTTATTCCTACCAATGCACATCTGTGAAATAATGAGATAAATCTCTGCCAGCCTCGCCAAGTTACCAAGAAGCAAATGCACAGAAACATGAAATTGTTCAAAAATCAGGCTTGGAGCTTGCAATATTATTTTTCACATGACAATATGTAGGCTAATACAATATAAACAGCTTCAGTTTATGCACTTATTATTATTTTATATTTATATTTTCTTAATATGTAGCCTTCCCGATTATCTTTAAGAATTTTTTTTTTTTGTTGTTGTGTTTTTTCCATTCATTTTAATGAATGGAAGTAGGCCTACATTTGAATTTAATTGTTTTTTAAATAAGAGCGGGGCACGTACAAGCAGGAGGATAAGAGACAGGAGGATAAGAGACGGGATGAGTAGGAGTCTGCGTAGGAGTCAGCCAGTAATCACCGCAGAACAGCCGTCTAGGCACCTGTCACAGGTAGCGCGAGGAAGTTCTATCAGCACCGCTGGGACGCCCGCACGCCCTGACGCGTGGCCGTTCTGTGCGTCTGGCTGTTCGCCGCCTGACAGCTTCGCGCCACGGAACTCGCGCGCCTGCCTGCCTGCCTATTAGCCAGGACCAGAGGTACAAAGCCCCAGGGACCCCCTACTCCACGCTCCCCGTTCACAACGCTTCCTGGCGGTTACGAGCGCATCCCGGCTCCTATTTGCGCTTAGCCCTGCGGTTCATTAGGTTCAATGCGATTATTTTATTTTTCGTTTGCGTTATGTGTTGGGTTGCGGGGTTGGACCAGGGGTAAGGAGCGCTTCCTCCTGACTGACATCGCTGCGGACACCAGCTCCTATTGCTCGAAGAGGTGGTAGTGCCTGTTTGAAGCCTAACGAGGTAGCGTATTCAACAGTGACAGAAACCGTGCTCAGCAGAGTATCTAACAGCGCTATCTACCGCAGCTAGCGCGCATGCAGCGCAGCCAAACGGAGAGGTTCTTACAAAGCGCCCGTCAGAGTCCCTTTGAAGTAAAGTGTCAGCTGAAAATATTTACAGGTTGAGGTGCAGGCTTGACTTCACTTTTCAGCCTTTTCTTCTCAGCTTCAGCTTTGTTTCCACCCTCATCTTGCAATTAGCAACATCAAAGAACACAGTTAATAAAGCCTTTAGAAATTATTCATATCCGATACACCATACAAATTATTTATATCCTATACACTATGGCGACTGGTTTGGTGGGCTATTTTCCCTTCTGAAAAACAAAGTGGTGGTGAAATAGAAAGTTAAAGAGTTAAATCCTAAGTTTTGGTCAGTTTGGCTCTGTACTCCAGCACACTGGATTTAAAATAAAACAATGAACGTGGGGTTGAAGTGCAGACTTTCAGCTTTGAATTGAGGGTATTTACATCCATATCAGGTGATTCGTGTGGGAATTACATCCCTTTTTATACGTAGATCCCCCATTTTAGGCGAGCAAAAGTTGAATGCTAGCTTACATTTTCTTACATGCCCTGTAACTTTAGGCCTACTCCATATGCAACAATTGCAAGCTATGAAAATATATTCCTCACACATTGGACTTTATTTCCTGAAATCACTCAGCCAGGTGATTTTTAATCATAGGAACAATAGGCAAAAACAGTGGCATTACTAAAATGTCATTAATCATATTATCCTGCCATTGTTACGCCTGTATTCTGTTACTCAACTCAAATGGCATTAAATGCTGGAACCTCTCCCTCGTTAAATGTTCCCTCTGTGGTCCACGTTGAGACAGCCCTATCGTGACTGTCTTTCCTTAAAAAAAGAGAGAAAGAAAGAAAGAAAGAAATGAAAAACGTCCTCTTTTGTGTATGTGTCTTGGGCTAGGAGAGCCAGGTTCACGCGTTAGGAGAGGGCAGAGGGCAGAAATGAAGGGTCCTGCGACACAGTAAGACAAGCATTGTCATCCTGGCGAGGTGGATAAAACCCACCTGCCAAGGTAAAATAACACAGGTAAAATAACACAGGGTTTCCAGACACACTGGGGGGAAGGGAATCAGCCAATTAGTCAGCCCCCCCCCACATGGGATATGAGTCTGGAAGCAGGCCAAACAATGATACAAAAATGAATAAATACATTTAAAAAGCACCACCATCTCTTCCGTGACTCCCAGAAATTATGCACCTGTTGTGGTTATCTTTTTGTGGTGGATGGAGTATTAAAGGGACAAGGCTTGGGGGGGGGGGGGGGGGGGGGGCAGCTGCATTAGGCAGGTACAAGAAAGGGGGGGGGGGGAGGGTGGCAGGGGGCGAGAGGTACACAGTTGCGAGTTCAGCCCAGTTCAGACTGCAGTGGCATCTGGAAATATCTTTTAAGCAAAACTGATATTCCAATGCATTGCCTTCGAAGTAGCAGCAAACTAAACAGTACACCAAATAAATAAAATAAATAAATAAATCTCAAAATTAAGTGGATTGGATCTTTTACTGTGGGAAAAAAACACATCTGCTTCTAACTTTCAAAGAGATTAAATGTCAACACATATGCCAGAGTGATTTTTAAAAGCACTGAAATAAAGTTTTATGTGTTTATTTATTTATTTAGGTTTTTTTCCCGTTAAACAACGACTCGGTGCCATGATTTTAAGCCCTTTATATTCATAGCTTCCATTCCGGTCTGTTTGGTGAAAGCATTCGATGTTCAGCTACATTAAAGTCTATTTAATGCACTTGCTGTTTCCAGGAGTATTTTATTTGACAGCGGCCATTTCCATTTTAAAACCTTTTTCCATAAAATAATTGAAATGTGCCAAAATAATGGCGAAACCGCACCTTGACATAAATGAGAGAATCTGTTTTGAAGGGAAATCTATCCATCAAAATGAGATGAATTTGTTTTTGAAGCAGTCATGGTCATAAATATCTGTATTTCTAACAGTACACAATGTGCAAATGCACATGTTTAATGCAGTCTTTTGGGATAAGGCTGCAGACCGTATTGATGGTCAGACTTGCAGGAGATGGAAAAATCAGTCCCAGAGGAAGAAGGCGGAGCCACGATGACTGACACTTGAAACAGGGAGGGGAGGCAAGTGAAGAACAGACAGGCAGAAAGACAGAGACAAGAGAGAGAGAGAGATGCAGAGAAAGAGAACTAAAGAGAAAGAGAGACAGATATGAGATAGACTGTAGGAGATGAAGAGAAAGAGAGATAAAGAGATATACAGAAAGATAAAGAGATAGAGGGAGGGAGATAGAGAAAGAGTCAGGCAGATAAAGAGATAGGGAGAGATACAGAGAGGTAAAGAGACAGACAGAGGGAGATAGAGAGAAAGAGACAGATATAGAGATAGAAGAAGAAGAGGGAAGCTAAGCGAAGAGTCTTGGAGGAGCAGTGCAGTGGGAAGATCCAGAAGAGGTTACCTGAGAGTGATTGCCTTATGGGTAGCCAATCCTAAAGCGGCCTGTAGCTTGGCTGCATTTGAACTTTAGAAAGATGGGAGGAAGCAGATTTGAGCTACAGAAAAGGGTACAAATGAGACAATATGGAACGAGAACTCCACGTGATATCATAATTACCAGCACGGTTCGGGGTTTTAACAGATCCACACACAGATGTCCTCATAGACAGTCCTATAGAAGAGAGAGACAAAATCATTTACTTAGGACTTGTGGTGAATCTGGAGCTGAAGTTATCTGGGCAATAGGCAATGAACTTCATTTCTGACCTCCATTGGCATTGACACCGAATCCTTGCCGTTGTTTTGAAGTTAACACCAGTTTTCCTCTTCATACACCAGGAGGTGGAATATTGGACAGCCTACTTTGAAGATCTGACATTACGCTAAGGAGACTGAATTTTTAAAGAATCCTTTAAAAAAATTTTTTTTATTGCAGTTCCCTTCTTAATCTTTCCATAATTCCATATCTAGAATGCTTTTACAGTTCTGGATGGCATGATACAATTAAACTGATAAACTGATCAATTAAAATTAACGTGATGCTAGATAGCGGTGTCCAGTCATGACTATGACCACTGCTAGGTGCGACCAATCAGGATCCATGAACAGATGTAGACTACCTGCTTCGTAACGTGGTTTTTGACTGAGAGATGGCTGTACACTGTCTCTCCCGTAGCACACACTGTAATTGGCAAGCTCTGCAGACAGACAGCACTTCTGCTATCCCCCCCCCCCCCCCAACGTAGCACGGTGCTTCTGTTTGCACTGGCATGGTGTGACACCATCCCCTTCATACCGAGATGTAGGGGCCTTTCCTCAGGGTTCACATCACTTAGCATTTATACCAGCTCAGCAGTACGCCTCTCTTTGATTGGAAAAGAAAAGACAGACCAGGCTGGAGGGAACGTGCATAACAACGCACACATTCTGCCGCCACACAATACGCATGTTTGTACACACACACGCACACGTACACGCACACGCGCACACGCACAGAAGTGAGCACACACACAGACACACACGTACACGCGTGCACATACACACACACACACGTACGCGCGTGCACATACACACACACATACACACACACACACACGTACGCGCGTGCACATACACACACACACACACACACACACGTACGCGCGTGCACATACACACACACACATACACACACAAGTACACACAGCACTGAGAGTGAATAAAATTTGGTAAAAACGCATCACCTCCTTAAACTAAAGAGGGATTTAAGGAGGCGATATATTTTTTACGCTTCAGCAAAAATGTTGCACATATTTTTTCTTCACCATCACCATGAAGGATATGTTTTGATTTAGAACACGAGTCTCCCTATTTTATTTAATTAATCTCAGGGTAATGTAAAACCACGAACAGATGTTCAGCTAATTTCCTCTAATTACTTCTCTTTTAATATCTATAGACTGTTTTTCTAGTCTAAACATGCTTTTGTAACGAATCCTTCTGCTAACTGCTGTGCTGTTTATGAGTATTAAATGGACAGTTAGTTACAATGTGTGCTGGGAACGCAAGGGGTCATTCAGAAAAGCAACATCAAAAATGTTAATTTCTGCAGAGCTCGCCTCCCCTGTTACTTGTTTTGAATACATTATGTGCATCCGCAAAAGGAGGACAAGAATTAAGAGAAAAAAAGAAGAAAATATAGACTGCTTATGTTCACGCTCATTTTTCGAGTTTAATTCAATGACTAGTATCCATTTTGGAAGCGAAACTAGGGGAAAAGTTAACGTAAAGCAGAGTTGAATGACCAGCGACGAGTGAAATGTGCAAGCCAACTTTCAAATCCCAGTCAACATTCGACTCATTTAAAGACGAAAAATTGCATATCAAAACATAACAATCGACTAAAATGCGTATTTTCCACAGAAAATAAAAAGACATAAGCAAGTTAATTCGTGGTATGGACCCAGTGGATGGTGAAGATCAGACTCCTACACTTCCACATTTCCACTTTCTGGTGATGTCACATAAAAAAATAAATAAAAAGATTTTTTAAAAAGAAAGAAAAAACGGGATGTCCGGATCAAATAAATATGTTAAGCGGTTTGGTTGGTTGTGCGTAAACATTCAGCGCCGATCCCCAGGCGGCGACCGTCCACCCGGGGGGGCCTCGCCGAAAGCGGCGGCGCGGCCCTGACGCGTTTCTCAGCTGCTCGCCGCGGAACAGGTGGGCCGGAACAGCAGGAGCTCCGGCAGTCACTCGCGCTTTGATCACAATTTGTTTCAGCTGAGCGGGAACATGAAAACTGACAAGGCAGCCACTGTGAAAAAAATAAAAATAATTTATTTAAAAAAATAGATTTATAAAAAAAAAGAAGCAGGAGAAAAGAAACAAAAAACCGATAAGGAATAATCTCTTTCACACTTCTCGTTCTTGCAACAACTGTCTCATTCGTACCGTCGCCCGGGCGAACTGTAGGCTGCGATCGATACGCTCAAACTGGATGATGGGAATGCTGCTTGCGCAATCACGCAGCTGAGATGGAGCGCCCAATATGATCCTCAATATTTCATCTATTGAAAATCAGTGAATCTCCAAAGAGACTCTTGACCACAGCTTGTGTTTTTGCTTCTTCGCAATGCGAACTCTCAGAAAAAAGAAAAAGAAAAAAGTGCCCCAAAAGGTAGGCTACAAACGCTTGTCAGAGGGGTGGGTTACCATAGGTAAATAAACTGTACCCATAGCCAGCAATACATAATTATAATTTGTACTTTTTGCGTATAAAATGTACTTATTAGTACCAAAAACATTATTGTACTTTCAGGGTAGGGTACCTTTTGGAAATCTGTTTCGTAAAAAGCAAAAACAGTATCTCCACTCAAGCTTTATTTCTGAGTGTATACCAAACAGTGTATTTTGACTCTGATCAAGTTATTCTGATTTTCAGCCTCATGATGGCTTTAGTGCCATTGACATTTCTTTAGTCAAAATACAAATGCACACATAGAGTAAACTTAGCTTTCTTGTGCATGAACTAATGATGCAAAGACACATATCTGACCAAGAAATTGCTGAGCAGCCAATTGTCCAATTACTTTCGGTCCCCTAAAATGTGTGTGTGTGTGTGTGTGTGGGTGTGTGTGTGTGTGTGTGTGTGTGTGTGTGGGTGTGTGTATGTGTGTGTGTGTGTGTGTGTGTGTGTGTGTGTGTGTGGGTGTGTGTGTGTGTGTGGGTGGGGGTGGGGGGGGGCTGCAATTCCTACACAGATCACCCATTATGGATGTAAAGCTGAAAATCACATTGCGTCATTTCAAATCCCATGCGCTGGAGTGCGCTATATATATATATATATATATATATATATATACACACATGTGTGTGTGTGTGTGGGTGAACGGTGGCGGACGGTTGGCAAACTGCATCTAGAATGTTCTTTGAGCACAGCGGTTGGTAAGGCTTCTCCCGGACACCATATGCACATTTTATCTGTCATTCTGAGGGGTGATGACACCTTTGGGGTGAGACCTTATCAAGGAATATTCACATTCCAGCAACAATTACAGTGTGGGGGATGAAACAGCCCACTAAAAACACATAATATACATAGACTGATAACCTCAAACTCACATTTTTCGTCTAGAATTAGGAACACAAATGGTAGGAGCTGTTTGAGAACCTGTAGTCTATCCAGTGTTCCCCTATCCTGCTCTTTGTCTTCAAACAAATCCATTATCGCCATGACAGTACCTTTTATAGTATGAACAACACCTGGTTTCATTTAAATGAGGATTATATCATTTCACATAAATCACGACAGTAATAAGTTGTAAAGCTTTACATCAGTGGTGCAGTAATATTAAACTGTCATTTTCGTTCCATAAAATATAATTATAATAAAACAGGAATACGTATTCCATTTGTCTGAGATTCTCCGGTCTCTGTCTAGAACAAAAACAGTAAAAATATCTGGACTGCTAAACCAGGTTCACAGTGTGGAGACAACAGTGCAGCTTACTGCAGTACATATTCCTCATTTAATAAGATCTTTATTTACTACATTTTTCCCACTTAATAACATTCCTTAAGCTTTTAATTCTGTGTCCCAACATACTTGAACCCTAACACCAAACAAAGCAATTAGATGACACAGTATTAACCAAAACCCAAGACTGTAACATTATTTATGCCTCTTAACAGTCTCAGATATTTTAATAATCGTCTGGTCCAGCGCATTAATTATATCCCCCTTAAATGCAATAAGAATAATAGGACCTCACCGTTAGAAACCACTGAGCTTAAATGAACTTATCAGTTTTATTAATGATGTCCCATTCTTCATTATCTATTATAAATCTAACGAGAAATCTTTCACTGAGTGACCAGGTTGCAGTGAGCGGTCCTGTGTTATTGAGGGCAATTTTTAAATTAAATTTAAAACCCTCTTTTTGCGCCGTAATGAGGTCTGTAAAATGATATCTTAATCAGATTTGTGGCGAGGTGCCTGAGCTCGTTAGGTAAGTTAATAAATGGTCTGTCATTAATCACTGAAGCAGAGCCATGAACGGGACGCTGGCGCTACCAGTGACGGGATTAATTAGTATTTAATTAGAAACTTAGGGTCCATAAATAAAAATATAGAGAAAATATTCACGAGGCATTTATGCAGATTTGCAAAGGATGAGAAAAAGCGCTTTTACTGGGGTTAACAAATCATTGGGTATATGAGCGCTGTCTTTGGGGGGGGGGAGGGTGATGGGGTATATGAGCACTTTCTTTGGGGGGGGAGGGGAGCAGGATGGTGAGGTATATGGGCGCTCTCTGTGGGGGGGTGATGGTGGGGTATATGAGTGCTCTCTGTGGGGGGGTGATGGTGGGGTATATGAGTGCTCTCTGTGGGGGGGGGTGATGGTGGGGTATATGAGTGCTCTCTGTGGGGGGGTGAATGGCAGGGTATATCCGTGCTCTCTGTGGGGGGGTGATGGTGGGGTATATGAGTGCTCTCTGTGGGGGGGGGTGATGGTGGGGTATATGAGTGCTCTCTGTGGGGGGGGTGATGGTGGGGTATATGAGTGCTCTCTGTGGGGGGGGTGATGGTGGGGTATATGAGTGCTCTCTGTGGGGGGTGGTGATGGTGGGGTATATGAGTGCTCTCTGTGGGGGGGTGATGGTGGGGTATATGAGTGCTCTCTGTGGGGGGGGGGGGTGATGGTGGGGTATATGAGTGCTCTCTGTGGGGGGGGTGATGGTGGGGTATATGAGTGCTCTCTGTGGGGGGGGTGATGGTGGGGTATATGAGCGCTCTCTGTGGGAGGCGGGGGGTCAGGTATATGAGCACTTTCTGCACGGGGGCAGGATTGGGGGGGTATATCATTGCTCTGCTGGTGGCGGGAAGGCGGGGTATACGAGCGCTCTCTGTGGGGGGGGGGGGTGATGGTGGGGTAAATGAGTGCTCTCTGTGTGGGGGGGGATGGGGGGCGATATATATCGGCACTCTGCTGGTGGCGGGATGGGGGGTATATGAGCGCTCTCAGAAGCCAAAAGGTCTCAGACACAGCACATCATATTTGAGAATTTTGGCCTAATACTCAGGCATTTTCTATTTTAGTTCAATGTTCACCATACACTACCCCAAATAATCTTTGAGCTCATGATTTGATTCATTAAATCAAATGATACTGTACTCTGACTGTACAAATGCGATATCTTCTCCATGCACTACATGTCCAAAAGTATGTCCACCTGACACCTGACATCCAACATCTCATCCAAAATTATGGGCATTAATATGGATTTGGTGCACCCTAAGGTGCTATAACAACCTCCAATCCTCTGAGAAGGCTTTATGCTAGATGTTGGAGCATTGCTTCTGAGATTTGCTTTCATTCAACCAGAAGAGCATTAGTGAGGTCGGGCACTGATTGGGCAATAAGGCCTAGCTCACAGTTGGCTTTCCAACTGATCCCAAAGGTGTTGGGTGGACTTGAGGTCAGGGCTCTGTGCAGACCAGTCAAGTTCTTCCACACCATTCTTGACAAAACCATTTTTATATGGACCTCACTGTGCGCCCGAGGGCATTGTCATGCTGAAAAAGGTAAGGGCCTTCACCAAAATGTTGGGGAAGCACAGAATTGTCTAGAATATGATTGTATGCTGTAGCATTAAGATTTGCCTTCACTGGAACTAAGGGGCCTAGCCCAAACCATAAAAAAGTCCCAGACCAAGCGGTGTCCAGATACTTTTGGTCATATAGTGTACTTATATTGAATAAGATGTAAAACTATTTAGGAATTGAAATACAAGTCAGCTCAATATTTCTTCATAGTTCATGCTCAAACGCAGTGTGTGGGTTGTTTGAATGTACCAGGCATTGATGGACAGGAGTGCATTTCAGGGCTAGAATTTTCCTGTCTTCTCATTGCAGGTGTCTTTTGTGCAGTGCCATTTTCATGAAAAAAAGGTGCAATTTTCTTCTCAAAATTGGATGGCGGGAAAACAAAGAAAAGGGCTTTCATTTACATTCCCATTTCGTTTTTTTCCATGCTTCGGCCTGTTCAGACGTTCGCCAAACTGCGGGGACATGGCCCGCGGTAAGCTGACTAGTGCTCGCACGATCAACAATCTCTCAACGTGAAAATAAATGGAAAACCAAGCCACAAAGAAAATCATTGTACGTTACAGAGTAGATGTGAGGCAGTATTTTTGGAATGAGAGCTTTTGCTTTTTATTTCTGATCTTTCGCTGAAGCACGGGCCATTCACGCTGAGCCTCAATGACCCTGCCATTCCTTGACTTTACCAAATTGCTTTAATTCTATTTGCGAGTCTGTCTGATATTTTTTTGGAACTGAAGCCAACATCCCTTCAAAGACTTTGGAGGAGGAGGGGAATTACAAATTATTTAATTAAACCATAAATTTTCTCTTCCGAGATAAAGGCCTTCTATGCCACTTATAAGCCACATTTTGTGCTTTGAGCAGCTGCAGTAGTGGAATTTCCGGAATCCCAGGAGTTGCGTGCGTTTGGATATTTCCTGGTTTCAGCATTTCAGAACACACAGGAAGTGGTGGGCAACATGGCTGGAAGCAGCCCTCTTCAGCACGCTGAGGGGCACAGCCAAGGTCCATGGCACTGAAGCCCAGGACCACACACTCTCAAAACCGATGTGTCATAACAACAAATAACGTGCCATTTTTTAACACACCTCTAGTTACGAACTATGTCTATGTCTAGTCTAGTTATGAACAGAACATTTTGTGTTCCTTTCAACACAGTCTGTTAAAAAGTCTCCCATTGTAACATATAAATAACAAACAAAAAGAGTAAATCTGACATAAAATGTGCTGGAGGTAACACAAAAGTAGCAACACAAAACGTGTGTTGGACATAAACACATCCTTTTTGAGAATGTGTTTAGCATCTTTGTGACAGTGTCTCTGTAAAAAAAAAAAAAGAAGTACTATGGAGCTCAGTATCCAGTGGGTCTACACAATCGGTGCCATCGCCTTCACACAATGATTTTCTCCGTCCCGCAAACAGTATCACATCCCTCCTGCGTAACGGAGGAAATGCTAGGTGTTAGCTGGACGGACACCCTGCGCTAAGGTCTATGTGGTTTGCGCAAGTCGCCAAATTGAGGTCTTTTTCAGGTATCGCAGCAGACGTTCGTAGGTGAGGGTCTGAAGCCCGGCGCTACCCCGCGAATCGTGCCCCGCTATGGGCCTGTTTCTCCCATCTGGACTTCTGCGATACTGACCGCATGCAAAACAGACCCCTTGATATGCAGACGAGCACCAAAAAGTGAATTAACTTGTAGATTCCTAGGGTTCCTGAAGACCGCCAAAAAAATTATGCACCCACTCTACACATGATTTTTTACTAACCTGAAATTTGATCCTTTTCAGATTTATTTCCTTTTTTTCTTTCACTTTCTCAGATGCACCACATGAAGGAAGAGAAGCCCAAAATAAGTGTGTTCATTCTCCCTTAGCCACAGCAAGTGACAATATTTCCCATGATGCATTGCTCTCTGGAACAATCATCTGAGTCTCTTAACCTGTCATAAAAGTTCAACTGTGACATTATAGAGGGGCAACCTAATGTATTTAAGTAATGTATGCAAAATGTGTCCTACACCACAAATGCATTTGTTTTCCTTTTATATTATAACATGTTTAAAATAGTGTTTCTCTAAATGTGGTTTATAACATTCATAATAGGATGTTTCTGTAATTGTGCTTAAACCAACATGTTTATAATAGCATGTTTCTCTAAATGTACACAGTTGCAGGTGGCAAAAAAAGACAAAATGCTTCAAAGATACAAATTTAAAAAAAAAATTATATTGAGAAACTGTTGCAACAAAAGATCAATTTAGATAATGGCAGTTTCGTGGAATTGGTATTGTTTTTGAGGGTCTAGAAAGTGAAAAAAATCATTAAAATGATTACAAAAAATAATACGTCAGTGGTCAATGTATGTTTAAAAAAACAAAAAAACTCAATGTACTGAATATTTTTTATCAAGGCTAAACTTAATTTTAGAATCTACAGTTTGGCGTAGCACAGCATCCACAATCGTGTCATTTGTCATAACACACTACGAGCTTTCGCAGAAATAAATCACAGGACACGAAATCACCTCACAATATCACCAAATTGGGTAAACAAACAGAGCGGAAGGGGGGGGGGGGAGGTAGGGCATTAAAATTAAATTAAGACGCGCGCTCGTCGCGGAGTGTGGTCGCTCGCGGAATGAATGAGGCGTATTGACCTATTTTCACAAAAAGCCGGGGAGCTAGACCTGAAGGAAGCAGCGCAAATCCTGAGCTGAGTGGACGTGTAGATCAGAGAACAGTAAAACGCATCTACAGAAAACGCATGCCATTATGCGCGTTATAAAATAAAAATGCATTTATGGGGGGGAATATGCTATAATAAACATGTTATAATATAAAACGCATTTACGGAAACATGCTATTATAAACATAAAATAAAATGCATTTATGGAAGCATGAAATAACAAACGTGTTAGAAAATGCATTAATGTAAACATGTTATTATAAACATGTCATAATATAAAACCTTTAAATAAACATGCTATTACAAACATGTCATATTACAAAAACACATTCATGGAAACATGTTAATATGAATATGCTGTAATTAGGGCCCAACCATGTGTGTCTGTGTCAGAGCCTCGGCTCAATCAGAGTCCTGCCAGAGGTGCTGCTGCAGGCCCAAGGTGGGCGAAGTATGAGGGGGTTGGGGGTTGGGGGTTGGGGGTGGGGGGTGTTGGATGGGGGGTAGAGCAGTGCTACACCCAGACAGCCCCACCTCCCTGTCCCAGTCACAGCTGCTCTGGCTCTAAACACTACCAGACTTTCCCTTTTCCCAGGGACAGGTGAGAGGTAAACACGACAGAGGCTAACAGGCTAGGCTGCAACCAAACCTTGATGCCATGTTCCCACCATGTTGCCACCACGTTCCCATCACATTCCCGCCACATTCCTGCCATGTTCCCACCACGTTCCCATCACGTTCCCGCCACATTCCTGGCACATTCCCACCACGTTCCTACCATGTTCCCGACACGTTCCTACCATGTTCCCACCATGTTCCCGCCAGGCGACGGCAAAGCTCCTACACAGGACATGAACTGAGCTCCAGGCAGGGAGTCACCTGGAGAACAATAGGGCATTCTGGGTCTGGCTTCCCAGCTCTGGTTCTGGCCAATGTCAAAACATGTATATTTTCTGTGTTTCCTTCGCGCATCCCCCATATTTCTCTCACACACACACACACAGTTTCTCAGCTTGCACAGGACCTCCGGGGAGTTACATGTGAAACTGTTACATTATTTCACTCAAGTGTCATACAAATATATAAATAGAGAACAAAATGTCAGCGCTTTCTGCTTTCAACAAATGTATTCTGAGAAACTCGGGACCTCAGGGAGTTGGCTGTCATAAGTCTATTTTTTTGTTGTTGTTGTCTTCTTTAGTTTTCCTTTATCCTTGGACAATATGCCCCCTTTTGTTAACTAAGAAGAATCTTTCTTTTTATGGGGGGGGGGGTTACAGTAATTGAGAACAAATATCAACCTGTTTTTCCAGGAGAAGTATTCCATCACACGTAGGGTTAAGGGCAGTTAACAGATCACTGATGTATGCTCATTGCCACCAGCGATTAACACATTTGATGGTCGGTCACAACGACTCTCGCTTTGTAATAGAGTGACAGACCATTTTGTCATCATCACAAAATCATAGTTGTGCCCATCACTGAGACTAAATTGTACTGAATTTGACCCCATCGCAAGATCAGTTGCTAACATTATAGAACATTCTCATCACCTGTAAGTCAAATTATCTTTAGCGTTAAGTGCGAACGGCTCTACTTCAGCTACGCGTTCTATTATCAGTTATCCGTCTATACATTGTATGAGCAAAAGCATTCAACATCAAAGATGAGCAATGATGGAATTGGTGGTGAAAATGTAGCGATATCCATTGGGCAATCATACATAGCCCTTAAATTTTGGGTCCTGTGGGAAAGAAAACAACTTACTCTGACCGTACAGAGCAAGATAGAACAACTGCACAGAGCGACGTAGCACAGCCGTACAGAGTGACGTAGCACAGCCGTACAGAGCGACGTAGCACAGCCGAACAGAGAGTGACGTAGCACAGCCGTACAGAGCGACGTAGCACAGCCGTACAGAGCGACGTAGCACAGCCGTACAGAGCGACGTAGCACAGCCGTACAGAGTGACGTAGCACAGCTGTACAGAGCGACGTAGCACAGCCGTACAGAGCGACGTAGCACAGCCGTACAGAGCGACGTAGCACAGCCGTACAGAGCGACGTAGCACAGCCGTACAGAGTGACGTAGCACAGCTGTACAGAGCGACGTAGCACAGCCGTACAGAGCGACGTAGCACAGCCGTACAGAGTGACGTAGCACAGCTGTACAGAGCGACGTAGCACAGCCGTACAGAGCGACGTAGCACAGCCGTACAGAGTGATGTAGCACAGCCGTACAGAGTGACGTAGCACAGCCGTACAGAGCGACGTAGCACAGCCGTACAGAGTGATGTAGCACAGCTGTACAGAGTGATGTAGCACAGCCGTACAGAGCGACGTAGCACAGCCGTACAGAGCGACGTAGCACAGCCGTACAGAGTGACGTAGCACAGCTGTACAGAGCGACGTAGCACAGCCGTACAGAGCGACGTAGCACAGCCGTACAGAGTGATGTAGCACAGCCGTACAGAGTGATGTAGCACAGCTGTACAGAGTGATGTAGCACAGCCGTACAGAGCGACGTAGCACAGCCGTACAGAGCGACGTAGCACAGCCGTACAGAGCGACGTAGCACAGCTGAACAGAGCGATGTAGCACAGCCGAACAGAGAGCGACGTAGCATGGCTGTACAGAGCGACATAGCACAGCTGTACAGAGCGATGTAGCACAGCCGTACAGAGAGCGACGTAGCATGGCTGTACACAACGACGTTGCCCAGCTGTACACTGTGGGACAGCACAGTGGCGTTAAACAGGCGGGCGCTTGGCGTGCGGAACGGCACTGGGCGTTTCGGTGGCCCTGTGTGGGATGGTGGGGGAATGCCAGTGTCTCAGCGGGGCAGTGTGGCGCTTCATTGTGATTCACACAGATCATCCTCTGCTTCCCCTCAATAATTAATGAACGAAGCTGTCGCAGGAGCAGGCCGCTGTCAGGGTCCCCGATTTACCGCATGTCCCCCAACCCCCCCCGACCCCCCCGAATCCCTGCACACCACCGCTGTCTCACTCACCTCATAATGACGTCTGGAGGCTGTCTAACCCCCCCCCCCCCCAATAGCCCCCCCTGCCCCCTCCACCCATAATCTGCTCCAAGGAAGGCGTGATGAATCCACTGAGGAGGCTGGGGAGATGGGCAAGAGGAGGATTACGTTGAACGAGGGAGACAGGGCCTTTGTTTCTTAAGGGCCTGCACTGGTTTGGATGTGTTTAAAGTGCTGGAGTGTAGCAGCTCATGGTGATGGGTAAAGGTGTCACTGCTCAATCCACTGTGCAGCTGTGTGAACAAAGGGGGGGGGGCACCGGTTCTGCGGCTAAAAAATGAGCAATTAACCAATGGGTATGTGCTGTGTGGGTATGTGCTGTTTGTGTGTGTGTGTGTGTGTGTGTGTGTATGTTTGTATGTGTGTATATTAGTCATATATTCACTGGAATGAAGAGATGTATGAATACAAAGAAGAAGAATCCACATGAATCTATATAAGATAGTTCCAAAAACAAATTGGAAATTATTCGCTGGAATGCAGAGTCAAAACAACAACATTGTGTCACTGTCCCAATACCTTTGCATTTGACCTTATGTGTATGGATGAAATGAGATTTAAACTGAAAGGGTCTCATGAAATAAGACAGTCCATACACATTCGACAGGGGCACTGAACTGAACAACAGCCTCAGCTCAGAACTGGCTATTTTCCTATGAGAACAAAAGAGAATAATCCTCAAGTAACAGGTCAAATGTAAATATCGAAATTGTGTTATTCACACTTGATAAGGGTGTACAGTATATTGAGGAAATAAATAATTTGAAAATTGTACTGAGAATTATTCCTCTTGTATTTCATTGTTAATCACATTTATAAAGCAGAATACGTTAAAAGAAAGACACCCATCAATTTCACATTCTTACCAGGTTTATGCTGTTTAGATGGATTCCTGGAATTCCTTGGCCTCACACAGAGATATTCAAGTCTAGAACAAACACAACAGTAATCAACAATTTGATGGTTTTCTATTGCTGCAGATGGTGTGGAGATCTATTGTGCAAGCAGAGCCCAAGGTCACATGACAGTATCATGATGCTGCCGTTTGGTTTGGTTTGCATGAGGATACACCAGACACCAAATAATTACTAGGCATATTTGTCCGATTCAGGAGCAGTTTTTGCATGTTTGGACTGCTTATTTTTCATAACACATGAACTTGCATTTGAAGACAAAATGTAATAACAACAAATAATAAAGATGAAGGAAGGATGAAGATAAATAATATAGAAAAAGAAACAAATTTGCAAGTCAAAGACATGTCACATATTACTTGAAGCAGGGCAAAACAGCAGGAGATTTCTCTGCAGTATGAAGTAAAAATATATCTTCTGATGTGGAGATTCAACAAAGCCAGAACTGTGCAGTGCATTACAAACTTTATTCTACCTGAAACAGGCAAGAGCACAAGCCCTCTATCTTTCTCTCTCACATGCCCCCCCCCCCCACACACACACACACACACGACTGTTACCTGACTGGTCTTTCTCCAGGTTTAACTTGGATCCTCTGTCCCTCTCAACCCCCTTCCCCCCCCAACCCCCCCATACCCCCCCACCTGTAATATCAAATTAAGCTTCTGTTAAATTTGCAACAGGAAACCACTTGTCTTTGGCCAGGAGAGTGCTCGGTAATTTCAAAGATGTGTCACAGGAGTGTGTGTTGTTCCTGACAGTCCTAACAAGCCAGAATTTCTCTTGGTGAAAGTGGGGGGGGAATCTTCTGACATGTTTACTGTAGGTGTTGGAATGTTCCAGGTCCAGATTACCCTTTCCCTCCCGTCTCTCTCTCTCTCTCTCTCTCTCCCCTCTCTCCCTCTCCTCCTCTCTCTCTCTCTCGCTCTCTCTCTCCCCCTCTCTCCTTCTCCCCCCCTCTCTCTCCCTCTCTCCTTCTCTCCCCCCTCTCTCTCTCTCCCCTCTCTCTCTCTCTCTCTCCCTCTCTCTCCTTCTCTCCCCCCTCTCTCTCTCTCCCCTCTCTCTCTCTCTCTCTCTCCCTCTCTCTCCTTCTCTCCCTCTCTCAGACGGTGCGGGGGTGGGACCGCGGCCCTGTGTGTGTGTTCCGGTGCGTCTCCCTCAGGTGCGGCGCTCCCGCGGAACTCTGCAGCGTCACGGTAACCTCTTCAGCGGGGAACAAAAGGTGGACGCAATCAGTCCGGCGGCACATTCCGGCAGACCGGGGGGGGAGGGGGGGGGTCTCCAAGTTGCTAAGCAACCTGGGGAGAAAAGTCACCTCCATTGGACACTCCGGAGGAGGAGCAACAGCAACATCTGTCCCCTCCCGCCTCTGTCGCGTGCTAATCGTCGCGACAGGGGAGGTGTTTTTTAATCCAGGACACGTGTTCAGCTGCATGTTACATATGTGTAGGGTGCTGCTGGATGCAGGAGCCCGCTTACGCAAACGCTCAGTCATTGAGGCATTGCAATGCACATGTTTTTTTTCTTGTCTTTGTATCTGGCAAAATTGACGGAAGTATCTTGGGCGAAAAACATGCTCAAGGTTCCATTATAAAAAAGGCAGTATAATAAAAAAACGCATTGTTTGGAGGTTATTAATTAGATTGAAGGGCATAAGCGCATGGAGCCCTTTGAATTGCCTCGAATAGCTGAGTCTCTCATAACCGTACTTAAAAAAACACATAAAATTATTCAATCTACTGTGTCTTAATGTTGAAAACCCTGCATTAATCTGTCACAGATACAATGCATTTTGCCTTTTCGAAATCAATCTGCAATGGCAAGAGGCATTGAAAATCAACCAACATATAAGCTTACATAGCGTTCACCTTGATAAAATAAAAGACATTTAACACTTCTTACCCAAGCTCGTCTTGGGTGACAATGCAAGCGTAAACCGTTGATTATTAGCATTACAGAAAAGATTACTGTTTATAAGAACAAATATTACTGGAGTGACAACTTTTGGACATGACAGCCAAGGAACCCAACAACAGCCTTAACAAGCAGAAATGCAAACGTGGAAAAGTTATTCAGATTTGGCAAACTGACTTTAACATTAGCTTGTGGTAGAAATCAACACGGTAAGAAAGGAAAAAATAGTATTTTTCTAAGCGAAGAAACTATCTTCGGAAAATATTTAGTGGAAAAATTATTCAGGTTAAAAGTTCAGAAGAGCCATTTAATTTTGTTGCAGTAGCTTTTAGTGGAGAAAGGCCAATTAGAGGGTTCAAAAAGTCACCAGATCCAGCACCGATGTCACTAATTTGGCAACTACTGGCAATGCAGAAATGCTCATTCCTCCGGTACTCGTGGGATGTGTAAATATGACAAAACTTTACAAGCATATTCAGTCACACGAATAACTGGAATAATTGCTAGTAACTTTAACTTCTGAAGATACAAAAACGCTATCCATTATGGCGGCTAATGCAAGGCAGGACAGCCATTTGCTGTCTAATTTCTGTTAATTCTTTCAGAAGTAATTACATTAATGAACGATCTAACGATCGTTATTTTTTTGTGTAACGCACACCTAACTAAACTGAACAAGAGTTTCCGTGAAGAGGGAATAATTATCGTTAGAATAACCCCCCATGCAGCCGGAAGAGAAATTTCAATTGATATTCAGTAGATATATGTTTAAAAAGTCACCAAGATTGTTTGGATGAAAAGCCATCCATTCAATGGCCTACAGTGTGAAATGCACCCTATTTTGAAGGGGAGGGGGGTCCCTTATAATTGGGCTCGTGCTGTGCCTTGGGTGGGGAGGTTTTTTATTGGGGGGGGGGGGGGGGGGGGGGGCTTGGTTTTGAAGATGAAGTCGTCCAAATAGAGTAATTGCGGTTGCCTATTCGAGCGTGACATTTATGAAGACGTTATGGGCGGTGATTGCTCCCACGTCTGACATTTTGAATTCCCTTTGAAAGTCGAGGATGGAGGGCTGGTCTAGTTCTGCTGCCCAGAGACCCAAAAGAAACACGACAGACACCCGGCTCCACAGAGCCCCGTTAATTCGGATAAAAGCCCGCAGCAGGGCCCTTCATCCCCAGAGAAAGGTCACGCAGGCCCGGGCGCCGTGTAGCGCACGGTGACGGATATTTAAGATGTGAGAGGGGTTTGCGGAGACCTTGTTTAATTCCTCGAGTTAACCACGGCGCTGTTGTGCGCCTTTGAAACCTTTTTTTTTTTTTTGCTTCAGACACTGACAATCGGATGGCTGCACGCAACTTCAAAAGCTGGCAGTCAGAGAGTCTTTCGGCTCCCAAGGGACAGCATATCAGTTCTTTGATTTATCAGAGGTAGAACAATACCATACAAGTGTGGAGGAGAGAGAGAGAGACAGTGAGAGCAAGACAGAGAGAGGGAGAGACAGACAGAGAGCGAGAGTGAAAGAGAGAGAGAGACAGTGAGAGAATGTCTGCTGATTTCTCTTGCTTTCATAAAACTAAACCCTTAGTTTGAGCTACACTGCTGTAAAATGGATGACCTGTAAAGCTTGTTCTGGTGGGTTAAGCTCACAAACTGAAGGTCAGGAAGCTCCCAGCAGTAACACAGGGTTAGCGGTCAGGGGTTAGGGGGTCAGGGGGTCAGAGGTTATGGGGCAGACGTCGGATGCAGTGCTGGTGAGGGCGTTGGGGTGCGTACCGTGAGTGCACCAGGGGGACGACTGCAGTCAGCTCATCTAAGCTGGAGCTCTAATTCAGAGCAAATCCCCTCTCTGGAGAAGCAGGGGATTACGGAGTCTCTTTCCTTTCTCTCTCTCCCTCCTTCTCTCTCTCGCTCTCTCTCCTTCTCTCTCGCGGTCTCTCTCTATATCTCTCTCTCTTTCTCAAGGACACTTCGTACTTGCTGTTCATCTTTCAGGTGAGTCTCTATCACTTCTTAGGCTGTAGTCAACCACTGCAGAGCTACATTCCTCTTCATCCCTCCTTCCATCCCTCCCATCCACCCATATAATCCCCCCTTCACAGAGAGACCAGCTTGACGGAACACTTCCATCTCCTTTGAGGAAGGACGTGCTTGTCGCGGGGCATTGTTCTGTTTCCTAGGTGGGGGACGCGGGCCAAGCGTGATGCAGCAGAGGATCATGGGACCACTGGGAACAGACCTGCTGATTCCAGGTCAGATGCATGTAAAGGTGGGGGGGGGGGGGGAGGGGGAGATGGGTGGGAGGCAGGGGGTGAGCGGGGAGATGAGTGGGGGGGGGCGGGGGGTGAGTGGGGAGGTGGGTGGGGGGCGGGGGGTGAGCGGGGAGGTTGGTGGGGGGGGCGGGGGGTGAGCAGAAGGTGGGTGGGGGGAGGCGGGGGGTGAGCAGGGAGATGGGTGGGGGGGCAGGGGGTGAGCAGAGAGATGGGTGGGGGGACAGGGGGGTTGATTGGGGAGATGGGTAGGCAGGGAGATGAAGGGGGGCCAGCAAAGGAAGGTGGGGTGGGGCTGGGGAGGGGGGCGGGCAGTGAGGAGACGCGTGTGGGCTGATGGCTGATTCCATGGCCCTCCCCCCTCCAGACAGGGCTGGGATTAGTCAGGCCCAGAAGGGCAAGGCCAGCCTTAAGTGATAGCTGGTGGGGCAGAAAGACAAGAATAACCTCCCCCCCCCCGCCTCGCTGGCTCAGTTCAGTCCCAGCAATTCCCCAACGCCTCTCATCTGCAACTCGCTGCTCCCTCACCCGACTCCGCCCATCCCCACAATCCCGCGACGCTCCGGTCCTGGAAGATCACCGATGCTGGCAGGCCGATCAGTGGCTGGGCTCTGGGGGTCGACCTAAAAAAAGAGGGCGTGTCATCAGACAGAGGCTCCACCTCCCTCTCTTTCTGTGGCAGAATGTGGGTTTCCCACATCACTGCTCCTTTTATGTTACCCAAATTTTCCTTTCATCCCCAGATGTGTACATACACATACATATACACATGCATATTCATATACACTTACATATGCATATGCATATATATATACACATACATATACACACGCATATACATATACACTTACATATGCATATATATATACACATACATATACACACGCATATGCATATACATATACAGTACATACAGAAACATTCACATCCCAGACCATACATGCACTAGAACAGAGCCTTAAAAGTACCAGACCATGGGGTCCATCCATGCACTAGAAAAATCTCAACAGACAGCAGACTGTGGAGCCAATTCATGCACTAGAACAGAGCCTGAACAATTACCACTATTAAAATGCTGACATAATCAGCACATCCCATAAATGCATGCAGATATTATATATACGGTACCCAGTTCAAAGCAAAGCTGCAATGGTTACCTGAAACTGAAGTAAAAAAAATTTTAAAGAAAAAAAAAAAAGAAGGATTTGCTTGGATGAACAATGTTCTTAAGGTCATTTACATTTACATTGGTAAATTGCTTAGTATGTAAAACCAAATCTATTCCTCAAGGGTAATTTTCAAAAGCTTATTGTCCTTCCTTCTGAGCTTAACATTAATGTACATCGCAGTAGAAACGTTGGTTGAATAAAAATTCCACAAATTAAGTTGTATCAGCAGCTTAAGAAAGTGCCCTGTAAATGTGACTGTTGCTCAAATCATAGAAATGAGTTTGTCACTTTGAACGGTGATATTTCATTATTTTTTATTTATTTTTGGGAGGGGGGTTGAACGGGCCCTGTATCTAATCACCTAAAGAAGCGTGACAGTCTTGGTGGATTAGGCCAATGGGATTTTATATAGCTGAGATCTTCACAACAGCCTGGGTTCGGGAGAATGGTGACACGCAGCGTGTTTCAGTGTTTCATTGGGAACGAGAACAAAGAACGCAAGTCAAGGGAATATCTTTTCTTTTGCATGTTGATTGCAGGGAACCTTAGTCTTCATTAAAACAGAAAGAAGAATTATGTTTTTTTCCCTTAAAATTGTAAAAATAAAAAAATGGCCATGAAATTATTTTTGTGAAATACTATGACATTTGCTAAAATATATACGTCCCCTACCAACAACAAGTAATACCAGTACAACTGCCAATGCAACTTCTGCTGATGACAGGAATAACAATAACGACAACAGCTTTAATGATGTTAATCATCCACCCTCATCTGCGTTAATAATCTTCTGATATGCGAAGGAGCAGCAGCGGAAAACTAATCGCAGTTAATGCACGACCGCTGGAAGCGCGGGACCACCGCGGACTTGCGGGGAAATGTTAAAGTTCACAAGGTGCGGCGCGTGTCCACGAATTCCCAACCGCCTCCGAGCCACGCGGGCGGAGCGCTGTAACCACATTCCAGTGCGAATGACTTATCGATCGGACCAAATCGCGATTAAATGCCACGGAGAGAAATAAGAGAGCAGCAGAATGCGTCCGCGGAGGACCGCGCCTGGAGAAACAGAGGAAAAGAATGTTACTCGAAGAAACGGTGAAAATAACTGGAAGCCGCGCATTGTGTTGTTTGTTGCTGTCGTTCGTTGCGGACAAAGGGAATTCTTTCCTTTGTGCGATGCGCCTTTGAGCTGCAGCCTCTCCCGCTCCACGCGCCGTTTCTTTTCATTCGCTTCCAGACGCTCAAGGGGGCCTTTGATACATGATTAAAACCTGAATTACATTTTAAAAATCTACATTAAACTGGCATAAATGGCTACTTGGTCATACCACTCCTTCCCAATTGGTTATCAGTGTGGTTATCAGTGTGTTCTTTTTTCCTGCAAACTATTCCACACTGAAAATAAGGACAGTCTTCAATAAAGTATCATTATAGATTTATTTTAATGCTAATTTGTAGAAATTTTGATTATGTTTCACCATGTGCATTTTGTGGGTTTTCCCCAAAAATTGCTTAAACTGTTCATTTACGTTGTAAATTGAACTTAAAGCAGTTATTTATTTTATTTTTTAAATATCGGGAACGATCATCCTTAATTGGTAGCAATCGTAGAAAGGGCTTCTTTGAGAGAAATCCAGCACCATACACTGTTTATACCCTCAAATTCTGCAGTCTACAACCAGGGGTTTGGCTGCAGCTGGTTTACGTTGTGATTTACTTTTTGAATTCACATATTTGTACACACACAGTAAAATGTTCAGTGTAAAATCAGCTCATACAGAGCACATGCTCATAGCAAGTGAAATAAGATCATTCATCCTAACCAGCTAATTCCCATTAGATTTCCACCAGTCTGATGATTTTCAAATTATAATTTCAGGTTCAACAACAAACCCACAGTCATAGGAGTCACAAATATTTTTATATTTGTGACTCAAAAATATAAAAATATTAGTATATTTAGTGCCCCCCCCCCCAGAAAAGGGTGCTTCAGCTGCCCTCAATAGAGATGGGAGGAGGTAGGAGGGGCCGTCACAGACTAACACACGGACCATTACTCCGCAAAACAGGCAGACTGGCTGGAGCATAGGCTGAGGGCCACTGAGGCCCCATACTAGAGATGGGAGGGGGATGGGGGTGGGACGGGGGTGGGAGGGGGGTGGGGGTGGGACGGAGGTGGGAGGGGGGTGGGGGTGGGACGGGGGTGGGACGGGGGTGGGACGGGGGTGGGACGGGGGATGGGAGAGGGACGGGAGGGGGATGGGGGTGGGACGGGGGTGGGACGGGGGTGGGACAGGGGAGGGAGGGGGGCGTGGTGGGGCGTAAGGGGCCTCAGTGGCTCTCGGCCTACGCTCCAGCCAGACAGCCAGCCAGCCCATTTTGTGGAGTAACGGCCCGTGCGTTTGGCATCTGGACGGCCCGCGATAAAGGGTCAAGGTTTACTGCCGCACGTGCCCAGAAGAGCGCTGGGAGCGTCTGTCATCAGAGGCCTCTGTCTCTTCCTGCTTTTCCTGAGTGGGAGGAGCCGGGCGGAACACCGTCTGAAAACAGAGGACACAAATAGTACCACCGTGACGTTTATTTTGCTGATCCACTCTTTTTCCTCTCTCTCTCACACACACGCACGCACGCACGCACGCACGCACGCACGCACGCACGCACGCACGCACGCACGCACACACACACACACATGCACACACACACGCACGCATACACGCACACACACACACACACACAGTTTTCTCCAGGGGAGAACAATGTTTATGATGCACAGTAGTTTGAAGGAGCAAGGGAGTTTCCAGCGGGGTGAGACTGGGAAAGGGGGGGGGGGGCTCAGTGTTATTCACACACACGGCCTGCTCCTGCACCACAGAAAGGCCAGTGTGACATCACCTCCCCTGGAGTTATTTTAACACTGATAGAGTGCATTTGATCTCTGTTAGACTCATATAAACTCTATGATAGAGTTAGTTTAAGACTGAGCATTTAAGCACACGGGCCTTTAACTCCGGAGGTGTTTCCAAGGCGAACATGCAAATGTTCTAAGCCTAACCTAGGCTTTCTAAACTTAAATCAGGCTGTTCTAACTGTAACCTGGGCTGTTCTACCCATAACCTGGGCTGTTCTAACCGTAACCTGGGCTGTTCTAACCCTAACCTGGGCTGTTCTACCCATAACCTGGGCTGTTCTACCACCTAACCTGGGCTGTTCCACTCAGACACTCATTGGCTGCAACAGGCCTGAAACCCCCACTGGAAGCATGGAAACATTTAATCAGCACTGCGGCCAAAGCTAATCCGTCTCCAAATAAATCATAGAAAAATAACCTGGACAAAAAAGCTCGGGCCCAGATAAATTGTGTTGCTGCATTTCCTGGAACGGTTGGCGAATGAAATCGGGGCTGGGCGGGCGTGCGTCCCATCTGTCAGAGTCGCCGTGTCATGGACGCTATCCAGCTGCATTTACGGATTGGAGAGTAACCCTGTTTTTTTTTTTTGTTTTTTGTTTTTTTTGTCACAAGCTGTTTATGCGTGAAGGGGAACAGGAGGAGGAGGAGGGAACAGGAGGAGGAGGAGGCAGCAGGGAGGAGATGAGGCTCTGGCGTGTTACTGAAGCAGGGTGTGTAACCGAACCAACGGAGACAGAACGGCACAGGTCAGCTCTGACCCAGGACATAACCCCCCCGGCCAAGCCCCACCCCCACCTCCCCACCCCCTCCTGTTCCAAACAGCTAATAAGCTGCCTGTTCCCTCCACATACTCAGTGCCTGGTTACTTAACACAAGTCCATAAACATAAAGCAATATTTTTGTCGCTGATATTACACACGCGCGAGCACACACAGACACACAAACACACTCATGAAGCATGTAGGCACACATGCAGGCAAGCACACACACACACACACACAAACACACACGCATGAAGCAAGTAGGCAAGTAGGCATTCATGCACACATGCAGGCTAGTATGTACACACACACATGCACGCACGTGCACACACACGTTATTCCTTACACCTCTATCAATCTCCGAGTAGGTTTACAGGTTCTGGTTAGGCATCCTCCAAATACAATTCTGCTTTCCTGCAGTGGACCATGCGAAACACATTTTTCAACGTTCCACTCGCTTGTCCAAGTAAAACTGACGTGACTGTTAAGAGCTACTTGTCAACACAAAGCAGGGCTAAGAGCCGTTTTAGAATGTACATTTCAATCTGCATATTCGAATGAGGTCAACCACCAGTCCACCTTTGCTCTCGAGTGAGATTCTTAAATATGGCACAATAAACCTATGTCATGTAGCCGTTGGCTAAAGAGTGATCGTTAGGTATGGAGGTGAACACCTTACGGGTCATGGGCTTTCAAAATTGCACAAAAACTGTAATAATGCAACTTTGAAGAAATGCATGGATTCACTCATTTTGTTTTGCTTACAGCACATGGAGGAAACCCTAAAAACTTCAGAAAACCTTTAAAATAGAGGCAATGAAAACAAGAGTTAACTGAATGTCTGCGGCTATACAATCATATTTCCCCGTTGCACCACCGCTAGATGAACATTAATTCATTTGTTTTCTTTAAAGGGAACATTGCAGAGGCTTATTCAATGTTTAATGGTGAAACTTCTGCACATACCTATTTATTATTATTCCCAATTATTCCACAAAGGCCTATAGGCACCCAGCCTGCAGTTTTGATGTATGAAGAACCCCCTCCCCCAAAACAAAAACAAAAACCAAAACAAAAAAAAAAACACGGTGGCCATTTTTCTCATAAATAAATCCTTTGAAATGCTCTTGCGCTGGGTGTCTGAAGCCATGCACGATTACCTCTCTGCCTCTTTCAACGCCGCTCAATTAAACAACAAACAAACAGGAAGCGGGTCCCCCCCCCCCCCACATGTAAAGGAGAGTTCTCACTGAACCTAAATGATTAGGCTGTTCTCGCTTCAGTGAATAATGAGGAGCTGAAAGAATATGAAGACACCCCCCCACCCTCCCCCCCTGACACACACACACCCCACACACTCACAACCCTCCCCCCCCCCCAAGCGGCCCCAGGTACAGATTACACTGGAAATGAGTGCTCCAGTCAGCTCCAGTCAGCCGCCACTGTGAGCTATTGTAGCACGGTATTTTCGCCCTTTCTCTGAAATTGGTTTCCCTCAAACGGCAATAAATCACACCAATAAATGAAATCTACATAAACATTCCTTATGATTATTCGCGGGGGAAAGTTTTCTGACAAAGTCGTCTACCAAAGACCAACCCACCCTTTCCCCCCAACCCCCCCCCCCCAACCACAAATCAGAAATGACAACTACTCAAAGGATGTAGCCCTTGGATGCGGCCTGTTGCCGGATTGAGTTTTGAGATGTGACTCAACCAACTATAAGAGCACCTGAGTGCAATCTATTTTACTGTATTTTGACTTTAACATTTTCTGTAACGTAGGTGGGGGAGCTCTACGGCGTGGGGTAGCTCTTATCTCTCCCACTGTTCAGCCGCCGCTGGTTGGTACCGCGAAAAGGCCCGAGTAGCCATAAATCCCGCCATCTCGTAAACCGCTGGAGACACCAGGTGGGGGGGGGGGGGGGGGGACAGGGTTTCAGGAAGCAAAGTCCAAACAGCAAGGAAACAGAAAGTTAACGGCGACTATGACAGGTCATTTTTTGGAAATGCCTGGAAAACTACAGAGCACACCTGCAAAACTAGAGAAAACCGCTTCCTGTTGAACGTGACAAGAAAAAGGAG
Source organism: Anguilla anguilla (assembly GCF_013347855.1). Taxonomy (NCBI): domain Eukaryota; kingdom Metazoa; phylum Chordata; class Actinopteri; order Anguilliformes; family Anguillidae; genus Anguilla; species Anguilla anguilla. The sequence goes on from NC_049214.1 coordinate 32,617,407, forward strand.
GCGGGGGGGGGGAAGGCTGCACCCACCCCCACGCCCCCCGACCCCCACCCCTCCTCACCCCCTCACATTTTCGGGGATGTGCGGTTCGTCCCTCGCGCTGTGTCTGCGCCGGCCGCTGTTGTTCCAAGCTCTCCTCGGGCCCATCGATTTCTCCCCAGGCGGCAGCTCCACAGATAGATGAGATGACATCTCTGAGTGGATTGATTATCTTCCTCCAGCGCGCGCCCCCCTCACCCACCCCCCCCCCCCCTCCCTTCTGGTGCCATGTGGAATTTCCTGGGTTTGAAAAACGGAGCTTCCTGCACCCCTCTTCTAGACCCCTCCCCCCCCCAGACTCTGCTGCTGCAAGGAGCTGGAAATCAAATTCCCCGGGCTGTCATCCGAACAGGAAGTGAGTCCAAAAACGGGGGGGGGGGGGGGGGGGGGTTAGAGTTAAGGGGGAGGGGGAGGTGGTTGTCAAAACAACAACAGCAGAAAAAAATGAGTAAGCCTCCACTGCTTCCAGCCTGATCTGTTCTCTTCCTCCCAAAATATGATTTGTGACTCTATAAACCTCCAGCAGCTCCATGGATTCATTCAGTAAAGCTTTCTTTTCCATTGACTCGGCTGCAGTTTCTCCGAGCAGCTGTGCATCTCCTGAAGGGGGCGCTGTTGCACTGGCGCTCCCCGGGCCCTAACAGACTCGCACGAGGGGGGGTCCTAGCTGGCTCACGCCTAAGAGCCAACAGATCAATCACCTCAGTGCAGCTCAATGCTTGTGGAAACCGGGCTTGTGATTCAACCGGGGCTGCCGGTTCAAATCCCAGGTGGGAGCACAGCCGTTGTGCCCGTGGAACTTAACCTCAATTGTTTCAGCAAACAGCCATCTGTATAAGTGGACTGTGTGTCAAGAAGAGTGTAATCTGTGCGAGCGGAAGTGAATAAGGGCACCTGCAGTCTAAATAAAGCAGAGACGCAGGTGGGGGTGAATACAGGTACAGGTCTGCTGTTTGTTTTTTGTTGTGCTTTTTGTTGTGTTTGATTCCACCTCAGTCCTCAGTCAGACACCACACTGCACTGCAGGGCGAGGCCCATTTCAGTTCAGTCAGTTGATTGATTTAAATGCCCCCTTAGAAAATCATCCATTCCATTTTTCCACTTCCTGAAATGTGTGACTTGAAGTGGAACTGGCAACCCCACCCTGTCGTGCTGTACCTCAAAGACAGACCCTTCCCACCATGAGCCTAAGGAGGTCCCGCCCTTATTCCAAACCATCGTCAGGGGAATTCAGATCAAGCTGGCCATGCCTTCACATTAGTTTTTCATTGGTAGATGCAAACAGAATTAAGTTTTTTAAGTGAAGGTTGACAAATCGGACCACAGAAGGCTAATGGACTGATCAGGACCACACGATCTGGAGGGAGGGCCTGTACAGGGGCTTCCCTCCCCAGAACCACACAATCCGGAGAGAGGGCCAATACAGGGGCTTCTCTCCCCAGAACCGAGAGCTATAGCAGGTCAGAGAGCTGAAAACCTGTCCAAAGGCAGCTGTCCCGGACCAGGAAGGAGGAAGACCAAACCAAGGGAAACCTCACGACCTTCAAACGCCAGCCAGGGTCGGACATCATCGCACACATCTGCCCCAAAACAGAGAGAGAGGAACACAAACAGCAGTGAGGAAAGACAGGCTGAGCACCACCTCCACTGGATCATCAGCTATCATCACTTCCTCACGACGACAGACCTGCTGATCATATGACATCATCCACAGGCATACTTACACACATTTAAACTGGTTCTGATCTACCGCACTACAAGGCCTAGTTGAAATTTTTAATTATGAACACTTAGCTGATTGGCGGGGCTGGGTTCCAGGTCATCTCAGGACGTTGCAGGTCTTCTTCTCTCCACATGGATCCACCGTCAGGGTTGGGGTTGAGGACCAGTACCCTTGATTTTCAAAAGTTAATCTGGACAACTGGACTGCAGTTTCCAGGCAACAAAATCAATGCCACTTAGGCAGCCAAAGAAAATGCATCAATGTTTTTTTTGGGCACATTTCACAAAGAAAATATTTAGGGGGAGAAAGGCGGCTCGTTTTTATTGTTTTGACTGTAGAAGGGCTAGTAGCATGAGGAACAAAGAGAGAAGCTAACAAGCGCTGCTCCACAAACTGATTATTATTCAAACTTAAACGGATCCGGGAAGCTGTACCAAAACGCTCACATATTTTATTAAAAACATCTAGAGGTCACGAAGGAAATGAAAAACAGAACTTGGCTCCATGATCAATCAAACCAAAACAAATAACCCTTAATTTCTTGAAGACACATTAAAGGAAAATATGAAGAAAAATACCTTCATTCTGCCCCATATGAAAAACACGTAACATGCTTTTTTTTTTTTTGTTTGTTGCCAAACTGACTTGTATCTCAAGCAATGCCGCATGACCTACCACCAGGAAGTACCGCTTCAAACACCAAAATGAAATCCATTACTGTCAAAACAGGAATCAGCTGAAGGGCTTACCTTTCCTGCTCTTGTATGTAGATTAAAAGGGAATGTAAGGGTGAGACAACATTACATAATTATGAACAAGGGCACCTGATCAAAGTGTCCACATCTCCAGACAGCCAGCTCTAAAAGTGCATGGGATATTCAGAAAACATTACCCTGCTCACTTTGGCACCTCCAAGGAACACCTCTTAGCATTATTTACAATGAACGTTTTCATAAACGCAACACAATATACTGGACACTCAAAGTTTCCCTCCTCATTTTTTGTTTAAAAAAACTCAACTGATACTTATCAGTGACGACCCTCACGAGTAGGTAACAGAAGTTAGCTGAAATGCATTTTATAATGAGCTTTCATAATGAATTTCCCTAACCAAACCTCTCGCTGTCCCTTCCGAGTCAGCAAATCGTCATTGGTAACGGCGCTAAGGCGTATTTGCGATCTACAGCCGCCTCTGGAGCCGTTCGCGTTTTCTTCAGAACCCTTCTTCTTGCCGTCCTCTTGCCAGTCACTCGCCTACTCCTTCATCCTTCAGTCGGGTCAGTTCTCTGTTCCGCTCCTACTCTGAGAGTTCTATGCGGTCAAACTCGGTTCCGTCCGTTTGTTCTCCCGCCATTAAGCTCTATCCCCTTTCTGCCCGGAGTCTCCGATGCTGCACTGTCGCCTATCAGCCTTCATCATCTGCTGAAGGCTCCATACAATACTTCTGATATTCACTGTTCTGCTGTATACACTCAGTTAATCTGCCTCGTTTTCCCTCTGTCAACCCATATAACTAGGGATTTGTATATTTTGCAAAATAATAATAATAATAATAATAATAATAATAATAATAATAACAACAACACTTTTGGATATGTCTGGTAGACTACGGTAACAGCAATATCAATTAATAGGTCATTCAACTGTGGAGTAACATGGAAAACAGCAAACAATTTTTACCTCTCAAAAAACTAATTTTAATTAAAACAAAAAAATGTTGAATCATTAACAAGTTTATAAAACAGTGATTTAGTTACATAAATAAATTGATATCGGTGTATCAAATCTTAATTTCAACTTCATGAGCATGTTGACACAGGTGATGAAGAACAATCGCTTACCTATCATAATAAATAAAACTGAGAAACATGATATTTTGTTTCTAAACAAAAAAGAGCTACAGACATACCTCTAAGGAAGAGAACAAGAGACACTAGACAACGTTTTGCACCAAAAAACATAAGGAAACTGCTTTTTAAAGCACAAAATACAGACCCATTCAGCTAAAATTAAAGACACTAAAGTTGTAACCAAAGTTGGTTGGCTTTTCATTTAATGAACAAGTTTGGTTGTTAGAACTCCAGTTTGGTTATTTTAAAGCGTTAAGACAAGGCAAGAAAGAAGGCTGTTCTTGTTTGAGGAATTCTAGAGAAAAAAACAAAATAAAAAAGAGGAAAAAAGCGTTTTAAAAAAATTTAATTAAATTAGAACAGTCAGACCTACACAGCAACTTTCAGTCCTGCACAAAGTCAAGATGTCTGCAGAATCGGTGTGGTTGTTATTGTGCATAAATGGAGCTTTCAAAAAAAACATTTTTTTGTTGGTTTTGTTTTTGTTCACTGTGGAAAATAGACGCAAACGTGGTGAAGCCAAATTTATTCTGTAGTTTTCGGATTAACGTTGATTAGTTTTTACAAAAAGAAAAAAAAAAGAAAAAGTTGACTCTGTTAAGCCTGTTTATGTTGGATCTACATTTCTAGGCTCGGAGGCAAAAAGACCTGTATCACAATACCAAGTCCTGCATCCTGGCATCTTTATGCTAAGGCTCACTGCTCTGCTTCGTCCATCTACGGTGCCCTTTACGTGTGTGTGTGTGTGTGTGTGTGTGTGTGTACGGCAGAAATATATTTTGTACGCAGATACAAAATATACCCCATTTATGTGTTGAAATATATACCAGTCCGATCATGCAGTTGAATAGGAGACTCTGCATAGATGCCCAGCGTATAAATGAACCACCTGAGCCAGCCCTGGTGCAAGGTCCTTCTGATATGTTTCTGTTTAAAACCAAGCTACTGCAGCTTCAAGTATTTTGCATTACATAGAATATTCTTTATAAATTAGTTAACGTATACTTTTTTTTCTCCAATATTCAGACATATACTATCATATATACAGTACAATAAATGCTCTCATTCTTCCTTTTTCGTTTCTTTTTTTTTTTTTCTTGAGAAATCCCTGAGAATGTATGTTGACAGTCGCTAAGTTTCCACACGAAATGAGCAGTGTGACACGCTTCCGTTGTTTCTTGTTGTTGTGGTTGTTGACAAACAGCACTGCAAAGCCATGTGATCAGCCTGGAGTTGGAGATCTCTGGTTCTTTTTTGTTTCTTTATTTTCCTTTTTTTCAAAGTAAAATCTGTATTTTTTTTTTCGGTTGTATCCTTTTGCGTTTTTTTTTTCTTTTTGAAACTACACTGAAATGTGAGAATGGATTACAAAGGAGTAAAGCTGGATCCATACGAGGTACTTGTCACTTAGGATGGAGGTGTTTTGTTTGGTTTAAAGCCATATTTTTTTGAGGCTGTGAATGCTTTCAGAAGTAACAGGAGAGCTATGTGGACTTTCGCCACTGGACAACATATACTCAGTGTAAACCAAAACATTTTGTTTTTCTCTTGCCTCTCTCTCTCTCTCTTTCACACACTCTCTCTTTCTCTCTCACTCATACAAATAAAAAGAAAAACACACAAACTTTCACAACATGACAATTTTCTCTTTTTTTTGCGAACTAAATAGTTCTGCACACATAATACCGGTGTGGCTCTGTTAGTGTTTTTTGTCGTTTTATTTTTTGTCGTTTTTTTTTTTCCTCGTCCGTTTTTTTTCTTTTTTCATTTTAATTTAAAAAGGGGGCACAAAGGCCGGCGGGGGCTCAAGTAAAAAGAGGGGGGGTGGGGGGGGGCAGAAACACTGGTTAACCGAACCTTTCTCGGACCAGCATCATCAGTTTCTTCTTGCCTTTGTAAATCTGTTTTAGGTTGTCGATGAACTGTCTGAACTGGATGTGTCCGTCGTGGGCCATGAGGAAGGTCTCTCGGGCCTTGCCCAGGAACTCGATGAACTCGCTGTAGTGCCGCGGGCTGATGTGGGTCAGCCGCGAGTGCGTGGTGTTGATGTACGCCCCGATCGTGGCGTCCAGCAGCTGTCTTAGCGGGGCCTTGTCCAGCGACATCAGCTTCCCAGAGTTCCTCCGCCCGTGCAGGGCCACCAGGCCCGGCGTGGTGAGCGTGCACCGCCGCAAGATGTCCGACAGCACGGTGGCGCACTTCACGCTCTTGACCACCAGGGGGATGATGGCGGCCAGCTCGTTCTTGCCCAGCGAGTGGCTGAGGGCGCAGGCCCAGAGCACGTCGTTGATGGCGGGGTGCGTGTCCTGGTTGTAGCTGAGGTTGAGGTGCGTCATGGCCAGCGTGGCCAGCTTGTAGGCGCGCATGGGGTAGCCGCGGTGCTCCATGTAGCGGGCGATGGTGAACAGCTGCGTGTAGCTCATGCCGGTGGCGGCGGCGTCCAGCGCGATCTGGTAGGCCGTCTCGAAGGCGATGTGGTCCTTCTCGCAGAGCGTGAGCGCCGACAGGGCGCAGTTCTGCGGGTCCTTCATGGCGCACTGCAGCGCCAGCGTCCGGGCGCTGCCCGCCAGGTTCTCCTGCTGGTGGCAGTCCAGGTGGAGCCGCACGATGGTGCTGTTGGACATCACCGTGGTGGCCACGATGCTGGTGGCCTCTGTGGGCGTGAAGAGTGTGAACCAGCTCTGCATGATGCTGTCCAGCGCGAACACCCCTGCCGCAGGTCAAACACACAACAGGAGTCAGCACAATGCTCATAGCTATGAACACAGTGAGTCCAGTTCACACGGTTAACATTACTCTGACCTAACCTATGCTAAGTCTAACTAGGAGGCATTATAAGCTACAACATCAAGACAATGATACAAGGCACAATAAGTGCCGGATGGTGGTACAGTACATGTAACATCAGTGGCACAGGAGATACATGTGTAGCATGAAAGAGGGGAATTGAAGTGATAGAAATGATCTGCAGAGTGGTGATAGTTAGTCAGTCCAGGCACAGTCTGTAGAGATGTGTCTTCAGACCACGGTGGAAGATGGGCAATGAGGGACTGGTTCGTAGAGGGACAGGGAGTTTGGTCCACCACTGGGGGAGCTAGGGTGGAGAAGCTCCGTGGTAGGGATGAGCGAGAACCATTTGCCCGAATGGCAGTGGGTGCAAGGCGCCCTGCTGCCGCAGAGCAGAGTGGTCGAGCAGGCAGTATAGCATATCAGCACTACTGATGTTAGCCCGAGCCTTCACAAGCTCTGTAAATGTGTGAAGCTACGCTTAGCTGTCAATCACTGATTGACTAACTGATGGATCGAATGACTGATAGACTTTATTGCTCCCCAAGTGGGGAAATTCACAATGTCACCAGGTGCAGAACACATATACACATTTTAAACAGAAACTTAAAACAAGGGGCCACCAAAACACTACTGTGTAATAATAATGATTTACAATGATGCTGTGTACAAGGGCACAGGATAAGGAAAAAAAAAAAACAACTTTGTCTTGTGTGAACCAATCAAATGACGTTGCTCTCTCTACAGTAGAACACAATGACTGGTTGAAATCGGTGAGTAAACTGATACAATCGCTCCCCAGCGTTTGGAGCTGAGGGAACCACAGATTTGGAAGCGGTTCCAGACATTTTCCTCTGAAGCCCCATCTCTACCCCCCCCACCCCCCCCACAAACAACAGAAGAAGGAATTAAAGGTCAGAGCACCACCTCAAGAGAAAATATGTTCACTTCATTATTAAAAACATGTTTGTGAGTAATGAAGTAAACACGTACTTTCCACAAGCGAGTCGCCGCGTTCCACGGACCGTTATAAACGAAGGCCTGGACACTTGAGCGCAAACTGAAGCGAACACAAGTGAAAAGCCTGAGTAACTCACCCACTTCAGTAGCACACGTGACCAACCACCTCACCATCTCCCGCCGCCGCCAGTTCAGCGTGGAGAGCGTCATTCTCATAACCTGGGGGAGGGAGGGAAGGAGGGGGGGGGGGGGGTGAGGAGGGACCGGTGAGAACAGACCATGGGCCCTGACTGGCAAATTCACAAATATTTAAATCTGCTTCAGCCATATTTCAATCTGCTTCATTCATATTGTATTCTGCTTCAGTCATATATTTAAATCTGCTTCAATCCCATTTTAAACTGCTTCAGTTATATTTAAATCTGCTTCACATGTTTAAATCTGCTTCACACGTAATTTAATCTGCTTCAGTCATATTTAAATCTGCAGTAATTAAACACCCTGCATATCCCTGTTGTCTTGGGAGACCCACATTAGCTAAACTACTTGCGGTCACCCTGTTAGCCATTCATAACAGATTATTTCTGCAGAAGCAGGGGTCCCCGGGGACACAGCCCCTCCCGGCTCACAGAAGCGCCCCTTCCCAGTGCCCAGGTGAGCAGCTACCTGAAGACCCAGCTCCAGGGAGACTTTGAGCAGAGTGATGTCAGGCAGGCTGTCCATGAGTGTGGCGATCTTGAAGGCGTCCTGGGCCAGCTTGAAGATGTGGGATGAGGAGTGGATGTTTTTTTGGATGGACTCTAATACTGTTTCGAGCCGTCGACCGTCGCCTGAAAGAAACCGAGGAGACGTCTTTCGTTTCTGACTGATTCTACATGGCGAGTGCTAGCAATACATTAGCCACTTTAAGAACACAAGAATACATAATGAGGAGAACTGGCCATTCAGCCCATCTAGAACATGAGAATCCATAATGAGGAGAACTGGCCATTCAGCCCATCTAGAACAAAAATATATGTGACACATGATGCGAAGAACAGGCCATTCAGCCATTCTAGAAAATAAGAATACATAATGAGGAGAACAGACCATTCAACCCCTATCATCTCTCCAGTTACCCACAGACTACAGAGTATCCAGCTTTGCATCAATCTTGGACCTGATCTCTGCCCTGGGTCTCTGGCTCAGCTACATTACACTGGCAGCCATCCCACACATCTAAAACTCTCCGCACGGAGAAGAAATGCTTCCGCAAATTCGTCCAAAAAAGCAAAACTTCCTGACAGCCTTTTGTAAACAGTGCTTAAATGGATCTGTATGGGGCTGCTGCTCCTCTCGCTGCTCGCTGTTGTACTGGGTATGATGGACGTCGTGTGGCCTCAGGAGTCACCGTCACCACTTCTCAGTCAGCCATAATGTAGTAAAATAAAGGTCAGATAAAGTGAAAATGTGGGGAGAAAAAACTGTGTGTTGACCAATAACAAAACAAATCCGAACACTTGAGGAGAAAAGGATCTGATATGAGCGTTATCTCAGAGTCCCCGTTGAACCCCAAACCAGGAGGCTTCTCACGTCCCGAGACCCCCGTTAAATTCCCCCTTCCCCCTTTTCACACCCCGAATAACTGTGTCGCAGTAAAACTGTGTGCCGAGCCCTCTCATCCAGGGCCTGGTCGCGAGAGAACGATGCGGCGCTCGCTGGCCGAACTCGGGGTCAAAGGGTGTTGCAGTGCTGAGACTCTTCCGGCCCACAACCCACCCTGCCTGTGTGTGTGTGTGGAGGGGACGCCGATCTGGCAGGAAACAGCTGGCCCGTGGAACGGTAAATGGTAAATGGACTGCATTTATATAGCGCTTTTATCCAAAGCGCTTTGCAATTGATGCCTCTCATTCGCCAGAGCAGTTAGAGGTTAGGGGTTAGGTGTCTTGCTCAAGGACACTTCGACATGCCCAGGGCGGGGTTTGAACCGGCAACCCTCCGACTGCCAGACAATCGGTCTTACCTCCTGAGCTATATCGCTATATCGCCCGGAATGGCAGCACCGTGTCTGTAGAGTAGCACAAGCGCGCTCGACACGGAATGGCGGCAGCGTGTCTGCAGAGCAGCATTAGCGCGCTCGGCACGGAATGGCGGCCTCACCTTTGGCTGCCGTGAGCATGGTGGAGGCCAGCTCGCACTGCTGCGACTCGATGTGGCTGAGGGTGAACCAGCGCGGGTAGCGGTTGGGAACCACCGACACTATGTGGTGAGGCCGGGACATGTCGCCTGTCGGAGCCGTGGATTCCAACACTGGTAACCTGGCAACAGGAAGGAGGAGGGGGGAAGAGAGAGAGAGAGAGAGAGAGAGAGAGAGAGAGAGAGAGAGTGAGAGGTCAGTTACGGAAATGCTGGAATTAGAACACACGCCACTTTGTTATGACCTAAATGGATTAGGGGACACACTGATCTGGCAAGATTTCAACACATCTCCTTTCAATTCACTTTGAGTCTGTGAAAGAGGTGTATGGGGGTACCACATAAAAACAGCGACCCCCCCCCCCCCACACACATCCCCCTCCCCCACATATGGCAGGGGGTTGTGCATTCCGATTGATACATTTTATAAATTTTTTTAAAAATCACAAATGCTGTCTTTCACCCACACAAGACACAAGACAGCACACACAACCGTGGGACTCAGGTCATGGAGCACAAGCGTTCGATTAACCGAGCGGCGACAATCAGACCAGCAGACCAGACCCGTCGCGTCGGTCCAGGTCTCTGGCAGATCTGCGGTCGGAAAAACCGGGAAACATTCCGGAGGAAAACAAAACGCCGCTTTTGAGTGTAATGAGGTATGAACTGTGAAATCCTGGCGAGAGACTCCCCGAGCCGCTCCAGGTCCCAGAGTGGCATCAGGTTGGCGCATCTCATTTGAAACGCATTAAAAAGCCGCTAAAAGCGCCACCCCGCTGGGGCCGTGCCTCCAGCCGGTCACACGGCCCGCCAGAGAGGCACAAAGCCCCGGGAGGCGGAGCTCACGGTCTTGGGGGTGTGTGGGAGCCGGGCTCACGTCTGATTGGGTCTCGGAGCCGCCAAAAGAATCTCAGAAACGTACGCGCACGCTAAAGGAGAGACAGCTGCGTGTTTGGACACTGTTGGCTCTGCTTCCTGTCCTTCTGAGGTTAAAGGTCAGCCACTCCCTGTGCTGACGACGAGCGCTGCACAGGCGGGGGCCGGCCAAGTCCGCCCCGCTTGTGTGCACGCGTGCGCCAGGGACCGCGCCCCGCCCGCCTCCCTCCTGCCCCGCCGCCGAAATTAGAGCGGGAATCTCTCCCAAGGGCTTCCGTTTCATTAACTACACTCACAAGTGTCTGCATCTAATCTCATTCCTCTATCCCCCCCCCCTCCCCAAATCCCCTCCCCATAGGTCCCTCCCACTCGGCTATTAAACACCCCCCCCCCCCTTTATGACACATCTGATACACGCGGCGGGTAAGTTTTGGGACACTCACCAATGACTAATCTGGTCCTCATATAAGCATGCTAACCGCTAACCCCCCGACTCTAATGCAGAAACGCACCGCGGCCCCTCGGCGTGCAGTGCGCCAGCAGGCCCGGACAGCTGAGGGAGCTCCACCGCTGTAACCACGGCCACCATTTGCCCCGCTGACCCGGGGACGAAGCCAAACGCGGCGGAGATCGGCGCTGAGGCGACGCCCTCTGAAAACCGCCCCTGCCGAACACGGCTTTCACCAGAGTGCCGCCGCCGCCGCCGCTGCTAAGGAAGAATTCCGCCGATGAGCTTTTTTTACAGTTGCCACTGGAGGAAAGCCGGAGGATCCCGTAGGTACACAGAGTGGTTTAACAGCCCATTTGCAGCTGTTCGTGTGGACCCAGGGGTGGCACGCCCCCCCCCATACCGCCCTCCGCCAAGCGGGACCCCTGCTCCTCGGTTTGGCACCCTCCAGACTGGCTGGCTGCCACAATGTCCCAGAATCCTCGGGGGGGAGGGCCCGGCGGGCCAGCAGGCAGCCCCTCCCGACAGATATACATCACAGGCTCAGCTCGCGAAAGCGTTCTCCAAAACGCTCAGAGCGAGAGAAAGCCAGCTTTTCTTCACTTCCTGAAAGGTTTTGCCAACATAAATTCCAGGACCTTTTTTTCGCTAGTCCCTCCAGTGCAGACTCTGAAAGATTTAGCTTTAATATATTACTAGACCTGCGCTGTCCTCTCAACTTTTCCCTCAGCTATTAAAAGCCAATATATCTGATAGTGAATGTGGAAACAAAGCACAGCGTAAATACACACGGTTACTGCACTTAACTTGTTTGGATTCTGTCCTTCAGTACGTGTACTTTAATTGAGTGTTTTTTGTTCCTGTTTTAGCTCTACATCAGATGCTTTCAAGAGATGTCAATCAAAGCCAATACCTGACTGACAGCAGGAAGCTTAACTGTGGAAACCGAACTGTGAGGGAGAAGTAAAAGAGCAGCTGAACTGTGAGGGAGAAGTAAAAGAGCAGCTGAACTGTGCTTTTCCAGGGAGGAAGAGGTGGAAGCTGGAAGAGCCGGAATGGCGGAGGAGGTGATGTGGAGCCGCACAGACTGCTCTGGCGGTGGGCGTGTTGGCGGCAGCAGTGGGGAGAGATTTTTGGCGGGATGGCGAGGTGCTGAGTTCACCCCTCTGCAATGTGACGGCGGCTCTGTCCTCAGGAGCTGGAGGAGGAGGAGGAGGAGGAGGAGAGGCTTTTCCACCAGGGGCAGAGGCTAAAGCCAATATCCCTTTTTTTTCTGCTCAGGGCAAACTGCCTGCTAGCCGCTAGCGCACGTCCGCTAATGCTGCTGGAAAAGGGGGGGGGGAACGACACAAAAAAGGTTTTGTTTTGTAGCTGGGAGACGCCACAGCGACAGGAATCCGCCCCCTCTTCTGCGTTACCAAGGCGGCTGAGAAGATGGACTGACGGCAGGAGGAGGCCGCGAGACGCAGCCCCTGCTCTGCTGCTGTCTTCTGTCACAACGTTTCGACGTTCCTGCTTTTCGCACCACAGTCAGCCATTCTGGTTTGTTCTGTGAGAGGGAGCTGGCGTGGACAGCAGGCTCCGCCCTCTGACCCTCCCACCCACACAGGCGTGGAGAGCAAGCTCCGCCCCCTGACCCTCCCACCCCCCCTCGAGGACTAGAGTTAAATCTGTTGACACAGCAGCTCTCCAGGACTGGAGTTAAACCTGCAGACACTGTGGCCCTCCAGGACTGGACTTAAATCTGCAGACACCGTGGCCCTCCAGGACTGGAGTTAAACCTGCAGACACTGTGGCCCTCCAGGACTGGAGTCAAACCTGCAGGCACTGAGCCCTCCAAAATCAGGGATCAACTCACAAACCCAGTTTCAGCCTGTGTACTTAGTGGAGGACCACAGCGTGTTTGTTTACATGGGTTGTTAAACCTGAGCTCCCGCAGGTGGAGGCAGGGCTGCTTCAGACCCTCCTGACAGCCAGCGCAGGCTTTCACGTCTGCAAGCCCACAGTCATGGATACCGAAAATATAAATAAATAAAAAGTGACCCTTTGGCGGTTTCATTCAGGTGCAGCGACTGAGACGACCGCGGGGCCATTGACAAACCTGAATGGCTCCGTTTGGCTTTGTAACCCAATCACAGCCCGCAGTTTCATTTTCCTTCTTTTCTTTTTTGTTTTTTTAGGTAACCCGGGCAACGAACGAGATGATCCCTGCTGTCGGTGTCACCGCGCAGCCGGAGGGCACGCACCGCGTCTCGGGGGCGGGGGGCGAGGGGGGCGGGGGCTCCCTGCGGACTGCCGCGCAGAAGGGCGTGCCTCTTTACGCAGCCCTGGGAGAAGAGCACGGCGTTCACGGCGAGCGTCGGCGCGCTCCCCCCGGGCTCCGCCCCCGTAACCGAACGCAGGGAGCGCCGCCCAGTTTGGCGGCTTGCTCTGGAAACTTCTCCCCGGGGGCCAAATCCTAAAAGCCGCTACACCTCCAGCCCTTTCTCCGCTCGCGTGCCGCGCCCCCGTCCCGCAGCTTCGCCATTCCTTCGGTGGGATCTGGCAGCGGCGTCGGCGCAGGACGCGCCCGGAGCGCGAGCAGCGCTGCCAGAGGCGACGCCGCGGAGCCGAAGGTTCGGCTTTACTCAAACCAGATGGCCAGGGCTGATCCCCGAGCAGCCGGCGGTGCAGACGCTCGCTGTGGCGCTCGGCCTCTCGCTGCAGACTCCACGGAGCCGGGCTGCGAGAGAGGGAGGAAGGAAACCGCGAGCTTCTCAAGCACACAGAACGGTGGATAAAGTGAGAAATGAACCCTTTCAGTGCCCGTCTACTGAGTCCCCGATAAGCCCGTTCGCTGTTAAAGCTCATTAGCACACGAGCAGTTGTTTTGCCCTCTTCCCTGTGCGGTTCACGTGATCAAAGTTACGCGCATCTCAAAGATCCATAACCCCCCCCCCCCCCCAAAGAAAAACAAAAAAGAAAAAAATTACACTATTTAAAATGGGGGCAGAAAGAAGCAGACATCGAAAAAAGAGAGAGAGAACAAAAAAGCTGTTGAGGAAACACAAGCGCTGCCGGCGGTCTCCGTGGAGACGTGGCGAGACCCTAACGCGGCGTTTCTCCACCGGCTCGGCAGGCCGCTGGCGCTCGCGGCGAAGCGCGGAGCGGCCAGAATATGAAAAAGAAAAAAGAAAGAAAGAAAGAAAGAAAAAAAAAAAGACACACAACACCCTCCGAGGCCAGAATGAGACCCAACGCCACATATTTATTATTCACACATTTTCTAAAACTAATTTTCAAAGGCAATGAATTATTTAGCGAGGTTCCGGCAGAGGCTGCTTTGTGATTAAACAGCGCCCGAGCGCTCCCCGAGAAGGAGGAGGAACTCGGAGGAGAAGTGTTCCCGCTACTAAATGAAACGCCTCCTCCGTCGGCAGGCTTATCCGTCTCAGTGAAGTGTAAACACGCAGCTCGGAGCTCGCAGCTCTGAACACACTCCCCCCGCTGCCCCCGAGGGGGGGGGGGGTAAAGGCAGAAAAGAGAGTGAGGGCAGAGAACACAAGGAGACGGAATGCAGACAAGAGAGAGAGAGAGAGAGAGAGAGAGAGAGCGAATGAAAGAGCGTCAACAGAGAGAGGCCCTTGAAACATGCATGCACGCACGCACATGCGCACACACAAACGTACACACACACACACACACACGCACACACACACACACACATATGCATACACGTGCGCACACACACACTCACTGGGTGCAAGTGTTGGGGTTGCTGGGTATGAGTGTTGGCGTTGCTGGGTGTAAATGTTGGGGTCGCAGAGTGTGAGTGTTGGGGTTGCTGGGTGTAAGTGTTGGCGTTGCTTGGTGTAAATGTTGGGGTCACAGAGTGTGAGTGTTGGGGTTGTTGCGTGTAAGTGTTGGGGTTGCTGGGTGTAAGTATTGGGGTTGCTGGGTGTAAGTGTTGGGGTTGTTGGGTGTAAGTATTGGGGTTGCTGGGTGTAAGTGTTGGGGTTGTTGGGTGTAAGTGTTGGGGTTGCTGGGTGTAAGTGTTGGGGTCACAGAGTATGAGTGTTGGGGTTGCTGCGTTTAAGTACTGGGGTTTCTGGGTGCAAGTGTTGGGGTTGCTGGCTGTAAGTGTTGGGGTTGCTGGGTGTAAGTGTTGCTGGGAACTCACCGCATGGCTCTCAGTGCAATTTTATACGCCAGTTCAGCATCGTGAGGTAGGAGGGAGGTGAAGAGATACTTGGCGAAGGTGTGCATGGGAACGCTCTCTCTGTACACGAGCTCGCCCAGACCGCTATACGGACCACCTGCAGAGGGAGGGAGAGAGAGGGAGGGAGGGAGGGAGGGAGGGAGAGAGAGAGAGAGAGAGAGGGAGGGAGGGAGGGAGGGATGGGGAGAGAGAGAGAGAGGTGGGGAAGGAGGGAGGGAGGGATGGGGAGAGAGAGAGAGAGGTGGGGAGGGAGGGAGAGAGAGAGAGAGAGAGAGAGGGAGGGAGGGAGGGAGGGATGGGGAGAGAGAGAGAGAGGTGGGGAAGGAGGGAGGGAGGGATGGGGAGAGAGAGAGGCGTTCAGCATCATTGTGGCCACATTTCACAGCCAGTGTTTGTAGGTCAGAGTGCAGCAGATATCTGGTTCATGAGTTTCCTCTGGAAATAAAGCACATCCTGTGCACATGTGCTGGGACTCTTGTCAGGGGTTCTGGGTTCTTTGGGGGTTTTCAAGCATTTGATCTGGGGTAGGACTTCCTCTCTGTACCCTATGGGCAGGCAGGGGAGGGGTACAGGGCGAGGGGACAATTTTGGTTAAATTCCTGCCCCCACTGAAATAAAAGGGAACAGATACTGACAGACACCCCCATTACAAACCGCCCAGCTGTAGCTGTAACCCCACCCAGAAAGCAGCACATCTAAACCCTGACAGGGCAGGAGGGCCATAACCCCGCCCCCAAAGCATCTGCGGCAAGCCCCCCCCCCCCCCCCCCATTTCCCAACCAGATGAAACCGCGGCTCACTTTCAAAACAGCCGGGTCGTTTTTTAAAGTTTTTTTTTTTTTTTTTACTGCTTGCTTGCTGTATAAACTGCGATGCTGAAATCCATATGTGACGGCTTGCCCCCCCAACCCCCGCCACCCGAGGGGGGGCTCAGCCCACATCACGAGCACAGCGCCCGCTCGCTGGATGCATTCGGGCCTGCTCGCCAAGCTCAGCCTGGGAGCTCTATTATTCCCTCACCCAGAGGTGGGTGGTCCTCCCTGGGGCAGGGGCAGGGGTGGTACTTGGGGGGAGACGGGGGTGGCTCCCCAGACGAACCCCCCCCCCCTTCACTGCACACCACATCCTACTCCCTCCATGGTGAAAAATTAGAACCGCAGTGTGACAACATCCTGCGTGTTTGGCAGTTAGACCTTTGGCAAACGCATTCCACCGTTTCCATTAGGGCTGTGCATGATGTGTTTATAAGGCTGTGCAGGACGTGTTTATAAGGCTGTGCAGGACGTGTTTATAAGGCAGTGCAGAATGCGTTTATAAGGCTGTGCAGGATGTGTTTATAAGGCTGTGCATGATGTGTTTATAAGGCTGTGCAGGACGTGTTTATAAGGCTGTGCATGATGTGTTTATAAGGCTGTGCAGGACGTGTTTATAAGGCTGTGCAGGACGTGTTTATAAGGCTGTGCAGGACGTGTTTATAAGGCTGTGCAGGATGTGTTTATAAGGCTGTGCAGGATGTGTTTATAAGGCTGTGCAGGACGTGTTTATAAGGCTGTGCAGGATGTGTTTATGTGCAAGGATGCGCAAACAGAACAAAAAATAAAAACTTTATGGCCACTGTTTCATTTTCATTCTGAATGATGACTTATTGATTTAATAAGGTGATATTATGACGCTGAAATGTTCAGCCTGTTACAGATGCTGAGCTGTTCGAACAAACAGAGACACAGCAGTAAG
The DNA here is from genome assembly GCF_013347855.1 of Anguilla anguilla. NCBI lineage: Eukaryota > Metazoa > Chordata > Actinopteri > Anguilliformes > Anguillidae > Anguilla > Anguilla anguilla. The sequence goes on from NC_049214.1 coordinate 32,634,194, forward strand.
TCTTTTTCACATCTAATTAAGCTACACATCAACCTGAGCAGTCATCGATATTAGATTAATAACCAAAAAACACTGCTATGACTGGAAAGCTGCCAGCTCGGCTTTGGAAATGTATTATTTTTTTTCCAGAAGAAGAACCCTCACTTTCATTGGAAAACAAGGCAGACACCTGAGTGTTTTTGGCAGTTGGCATCTGGGCACGTGCCAATGACACTGAAGGCCTACTGGTAGGACACCGACTCGCAAATATTTTGATCAAGGTGAGCGCAAAACATTTTGTTCTTCCCTCTAGGTCCGTTTTTGCAAAACGCTTGCGGTGTTTGAAAAAAGGCAGTGTGAAAAGCGGCCATCTTGGCTCGATTTTACAGGAGCAATGGGAACATAATGGAGGACAACAGCGATCAGCGCAAATTGGCCAGTGTGAATCGCAGGTGGGAGGGGCCGGGAAGGAGGAGGGACCAGAAAAGGAGGAGGGGCCAGGAAGCAGGACGGTGGGCGTGCCTTGCCTTCTAACAGGAAGACTGCTTGCTTGCGGAATATCTTGACCAGGTGGTCGCTGAGGTCCACCTCCAGCAGCTTGGAGATGAGCTGCTCCTCGTTGCGGCAGACCTTCTCCTGGGCGTACAGCCCGTCGGGCATGATCCTCTGCTGCCCCAGCCCCACCAGCGCCATCTCCACCGCCAGCGACAGGCACGTCTCGCCCTCCTCCAGGAGCCGCTGCGCCAGGAACGGCTGAGGGGCCGAGCACTTGGCCGGACCCCCCCCATCTGAGAGAGGGAGGGAGGGAGGGAGGGAGAGAGAGAGAGAGAGAAAGGGCAGGGGGTACGGAGGTTAAGAGAGGGAGAGACAGAGAGAGAGAGAGAGAGAGAGAGAGAGAGAGAGAGGGAGGGAGGGGTAGATGTAGAAAGAGTTTGGGAAAAGGAGAGGGTGGGATGATGAAGGAAGAGAGAGCACTGTAAGTCAGAACCACTCCTCATCTTCACTCCTCATCCTCATCACTCTACTCATCTTTCAGCAACTCTGTGCCTGTCTCAGGACTGAGCCGCAGAACCTTACAGAACTGAGGCTGAGCGGGCCGGTCCAACAGATCACCGCATTACAAAAGTTTGACGTGGTTAAGAGAGAGCAAACGAGTGCAGGAGGACAGAAAGGCTACAGGAAAACAAGACCAGGTCAAAACCTAGTATACGGCTGGAACTCTCCGGCCGACCAACGGTGCAACTTCATCACTTAGTCACTCAGTCAGTCACAGACATTCGTGTTTGTAGGGCTGGCCCCGCTGTTGCGGTCCAGCCAAAAAGAAGGGAAGAGGAGGAGCGTGTCTGAGTGCAGCCACCACCGCCGCATGTGAAGCCTGCACACGGGCCTCTGGGTCTGCCAGCGTTTTAAAACCAGAGCGCTCCAGCAGATCAAGAGCTTTTACAATAATGCAGCACTCTCTCTATGGCAGAGTCACAGAGCTCGGCTGGGGAGTCACAGAGCTCAGCTGGGGAGGCACAGAGCTCGGCTGGGGAGGCACAGAGCTCGGCTGGGGAGGCACAGAGCCCTGCTGGGGAATCACAGACCTCGGCTGGGGAATCACAGAGCTCGGCTGGGGAGGGACAGAGCCCTGCTGGGAGAGTCACAGAGCTCGGCTGGGGAGGCACAGAGCCCTGCTGGGGAATCACAGAGCTCGGCTGGGGAATCACAGAGCTCGGCTGGGGAATCACAGAGCTCGGCTGGGGAGTCACAGAGCTCGGCTGGGGAGTCACAGAGCTCGGCTGGGGAATCACAGAGCTCGGCTGGGGAGTCACAGAGCTCGGCTGGGGAATCACAGAGCTCAGCTGGGGGAATCACAGAGCTCGGCTGGGGAGTCACAGAGCTCGGCTGGGGAGGCACAGAGCTCGGCTGGGGAGGCACAGAGCCCTGCTGGGGAGGCACAGAGCTCGGCTGGGGAGTCACAGAGCTCGGCTGGGGAGTCACAGAGCTCGGCTGGGGAATCACAGAGCTCGGCTGGGGAGTCACAGAGCTCGGCTGGGGAATCACAGAGCTCAGCTGGGGGAATCACAGAGCTCGGCTGGGGAGTCACAGAGCTCGGCTGGGGAGGCACAGAGCCCTGCTGGGGAGGCACAGAGCCCTGTTGGGGGAGTCACAGAGCTCGGCTGGGGAGGCACAAACCCAAACCGAGGCCCACAGCTGAGTACGAGCTGTCTGGGTGGGGTGGGGGGGGGCTCTCTGTTTTGGACTGTGGTGCTCATCATCCTCTGTTGCTCCACAGCTATATCCCCCCCTCCGTCTCCACGGCGACCGCATCTCTCCAGCGTCTCTCTCTGGCTTATGAAGGAATCCAGATTTTAATTGGCTGTGAAAAAGCACATCTCTGGGGCGCGGTGCAAATGTGCCTGTCACAGTGGGCTCTGGGTAAGAGCGCGATTATTACTGTCTCGCCCATGTGACTCCTCAGCGCCGGAATATTCCGGGAACGGGCGTGGGCAGGTATACCGGGGGTGTGGGGAGGGGTGTGGGGGTGTGTGCAGATACACTGGGGGTGGTGTGTGTACTGGTTCCCTGGGGGTGGGGGGGGTGTGTGTGCTGGTACACTGGGGGGTGGGGGGGGGGGGGGAGTATGTGTGTGTGTGTGTGCAGATACACTGGGGGTGGTGTGTGCACTGGTACCCTGGGGGTGGGGGGGGGTGTGCGTGCTGGTACACCATGCTGTCAGACCCACCCCCTGGTCAGCTGATAAATGGGGCCCTTCCGTTTATTAAAGGAAAACCCTGGAAAGCTCTAGAACATCAAGGCCACTCGCTGAAAGGACAGCCCACACGACAGAAATGACAAAGAAGACTTCCCACATTCTGTTTTACTCTCCCTCCGCCCAAGAAAAGAGAAGAAGAAAGGAAGAATGCGGCTTAGAAATGAAGGTGACCCACAATGCCCTGCAGGAATATGAATCTCAAACAGTGAAAAATGTGAACCTAACAATTATTTTACCCATGATTACATCCATACAATATACACTACATACACAAAACATATTATTATTGTTATTATTATTATTGTTGTTGTTGTTTGAATGCAGCAAAATGACAATTGGAAAGTTGCCATAGTAACAAAGTTGCCAAAGAGTCACCTTTCTCTTCGGTGCCCTGAACGGAAAGAAGAGGAACTTTTTTTACAAACAATGAGCTGAAGCTGACCCCTTCTCCCCCCCCCCACATCTCCTGACCTGCTCCCGGAGCTGCTCCCGTCCAAGCAGTTACACACCTGATTCTACTAATCAAGGTCCTTAGTAAAGACTCCAAAGGTTGATTAGTAGAATCAGGTGTGTCACTGCTTGGTTGGAACAAAAGCCTGCACCCACACCGGCCCTTTCTGGCCCGAGTTGAGAACCACTGATCTAGATAGACCCAAACTGGACCCGTAAAACCTCCCGTCCCTCCCTGCGTTTCCGGGCCCTCGCGGTGCGGCCGGATTCGCTGAACGGGCCGAGCGGCAAAGCCGCGGCGAACCCAAGAGGAGTCTGGGCCTGGGAGTACCCCTCAGTACCCCTGAGCACCCCTTTCCTACTGAACCCAAAACTCATTCAGACACACCTGCCCTCGAGCGCGCTCTCCTCTACCTGAAATTATTACTTCAGGGGTCCCCTGAGCTGTCCTCTCTTAAAAAAATAAAAAATAAAAATTGATAGTTCATCATGCAGTTATCACTTAACACGTGACTCTAATTGGAGTGAGACATTAATTATTTATTTATTTTTGGATAAAAGTTAATAAGAATCTCTAAAAAAAATCCCAGGGACTGCAGCTAAGCCTAAAGCTGGGCAGGCCCTGATTCATCAACACATGACTCGTCCAACTGAAAACTTCCCCTGGGTTTTATTCGTCTTCCTTTTTAACTCCGGGAGCATTTTTCGGGAGCGTGGCCGGTGGATGGCGGCTTTGTGGGAGAAATGCGCTTGGCGACATTAACATCCTATAATAGCGCCATAATTAGGGGGGGGGGTCTCTGGGGTCGACCCTGAGAGGATCAGTGCCCTAATCCCCAGCCTACAGGCAACGAGATCAGCCGTCTTTGTCGCACCTGATCACGCCATCGCTGATCCGGTTGCACATACCCCAAATACCCACCCCCCCGCCCCCCCAACATGGGGCTAAATGATAATGGACTCTCTGCCTCCAGGTGCTGCTGTGGACCAGCGATAAGTAGCTTCATTTCCTGTGACACGTGGGCAAAACCCGCAGAACGGTTAGCGCTGTACCTGACTGACTGTTCTGTGAAAGGAGCGGAAGCCCTGCGCTTTATGGCCGGACCTCGAAACAGAAGAATACCTGTCGTAAATTCAGAAAGGGATTCACAAGTTGGGATTGACTCCGCCCCCGCCTGGGTTCAAGGCAGCAGCTGCAGCAGCGACGGGGAAACTGACGTCTGCACCAGAGAAACGTGGGTGATAAAGTTTGGGAGCCGATTGGGAGGGGCTGAAAGTGACACAGGTGGGTGGGGGGCTTTAATGAAAATCTTGCATGATTCTCCTCCCTTTTCCCTCCACTTTGGAGCCCAATCGTATTCACCACATTGCAGCCACCTCTTCACCTGCTGTTGATTTGGCAGAGTGCTCACAAGCGTGTGCTCTACACTGAAAGCACAGGATGTCAGCCTCTTTACCGCTGAAGTTCACAAGGTCAGACGTGCAGCCAAAGAAAGAGACTTCATCTGCAGCTCAATAAGTGGACAGCGAGCATCTGACTGACCAGCAGGGGTCGCTAGTGTGCAATGAAATACTGACAACCAGCTGAGCTGGTCACAGTCAGCACTGGCACAGGCTGCAGGTCACAGTCAGCACTGACACAGGCAGCAGGTCACAGTCAGCACTGGCACAGGCTGCAGGTCACCGTCAGCACTGGCACAGGCAGCAGGTCACAGTCAGCACTGACACAGGCAGCAGGTCACAGTCAGCACTGGCACAGGCTGCAGGTCACAGTCAGCACTGACACAGGCTGCAGGTCACAGTCAGCACTGGCACAGGCTGCAGGTCACAGTCAGCACTGACACAGTCTGCAGGTCACAGTCAGCACTGACACAGTCTGCAGGCCACAGTCAGCACTGACACAGTCTGCAGGTCACAGTCAGCACTGACACAGGCTGCAGGTCACAGTCAGCACTGGCACAGTCTGCAGGTCACAGTCAGCACTGACACAGGCTGCAGGTCACACTCAGCACTGACACAGGCTGCAGGTCACAGTCAGCACTGACACAGGCTGCAGGTCACAGTCAGCACTGGCACAGTCTGCAGGTCACAGTCAGCACTGACACAGGCTGCAGGTCACAGTCAGCACTGACACAGTCTGCGGGTCACAGTCAGCACTGACACAGGCTGCGGGTCACAGTCAGCACTGACACAGGCTGCGGGTCACAGTCAGCACTGACACAGGCTGCGGGTCACAGTCAGCACTGGCACAGTCTGCAGGTCACAGTCAGCACTGACACAGGCTGCAGGTCACAGTCAGCACTGACACAGGCTGAAGGTCACAGGCAGCACTGGCACAGGCTGCAGGTCACAGTCAGCACTGGCACAGTCTGCAGGTCACAGTCAGCACTGACACAGGCTGCAGGTCACACTCAGCACTGACACAGGCTGCAGGTCACAGTCAGCACTGACACAGTCTGCGGGTCACAGTCAGCACTGACACAGGCTGCAGGTCACAGTCAGCACTGACACAGGCTGCAGGTCATAGTCAGCACTGGCACAGTCTGCAGGTCACAGTCAGCACT
>NC_049214.1:32644944-32669944 GCF_013347855.1 Anguilla anguilla
CGCGCTGTGTAACACACTGTGTAATGTGTACTGTGTAACACAGTGTAAAGTGTGCTGTGTAACGCACTGTGTAACACACTGTGTAATGCGCGCTGTGTAACGCGCTGTGTAATGTGCGCTGTGTAACACACTGTGTAATGTGTGCTGTGTAACACAGTGTAAAGTGTGCTGTGTAACGCACTGTGTAACACACTGTGTAATGTGTGCTGTGCAACACACTGTGTAATGTGCGCTGTGTAATGTGCGCGGTGTAACGCGCTGTGTAATGCGCGCTGTGTAACACACTGTGTAATGCGCGCTGTGTAACACGCTGTGTAATGTGTGCTGTGTAACGCACTGTGTAATGTGCGCTGTGTAACGCACTGTGTAATGTGTGCTGTGTAACACACTGTGTAATGCGGGCTGTGTAACGCACTGTGTAATGTGCGCTGTGTAACGCACTGTGTAATGTGCGCTGTGTAACGCACTGTGTAATGTGCGCTGTGTAACGCACTGTGTAATGTGCGCTGTGTAACACAGTGTAAAGTGTGCTGTGTAACGTGCTGTGTAACGCACTGTGTAATGTGCGCTGTGTAACGCACTGTGTAATGTGCGCTGTGTAACGCGTGCGGCTGCGTAACTTCTCTCCCACCTTTCTTGTGCGCGCGGAAGAGATCCAGCTGCTTCTGCTGCTGCCGCCGCAGGGTGTTGACGATGGAGATGGCGAGCCACAGCGCCTCCCGGGGGTAGCCATGGGAACGCAGGGCGTCCACCCGGGCGCAGGCCGTGGGGACGTGCTCTGTGCGAGGGAGAGCGGGACAGGACCCCGTTAGAGTGCACAATGAGCCCATTCGCTCGCCCCCCTCCCCCCCCCACTCCCCCGTCAACCCAAAAAAACTAAACTAAATAAGACCCAGCCAACTCGCCTCCAATGGGGCCACCATTCCCCGTGGCAAAAGCCCTTTACATTCTTTCAGTAAAACAAGTCCCCAGCCTGACCACTACACCCCACCTCCCCCACAATCCCCAGATCCCCCCCACCCCTTTAGCCTTATCCCTTGTCTCTTTCTTTCTTAACTTTCTTTCATTCCATCTTTTCCTTTGGCGAACGCCATAGAAATGGAGGGACAAAGAGTGGAGTCAGGCGGACGTCTTTTCCGGTCCGGTCCGCTCACCGTGCCACAGGGGCCGTCCCCGGGAGTCGAAGAGCGAGTTTTCAGTGTTGTCATGGTAACAGTAGTTGGTGTAGAGGTCGCTGCTGATGATGTGCTGCAGGTGGCTGTCCTGCCAGTGCAGATCGCACGCTTCGATGGCTCGCGTGAAGACCGTCCGGTGGGGCCTGTTGGCCAAATCTGCCGGAGAGGGGAGGGGGGAGGGGGGGAGGGGGGGCGGGAGAGAGAGAGGAGGGGGTTAGCAGGGCCTGGGTCTAGCTGGGTCCCAGAAGCCAGTCCCAGGGGTGCGTCAGCCTCCGGGCTGTCAGGCGAAAGTCCTTTTTACACCCCGGAGTACCTGTCCGTTTAGCAGGCCTACTGCGCTGGGCTACTGAGAACGCACTCGACGCTTTCCACTGTCGTTCACTGTTTTTAACACATGCCTTTTCTCCGCTTTTTTGTCTTCCTTTTGGGTGCAATGCATTATTCACCCCCCCCCCCCCCTTGGCAATTTTTGCAGCTCAATCCATGAAAGTCAGTGAAAAAAGCTGGAAATCCTGGAAGCTTGTGTAAGATGCAGAGCTCCAGAGAGCAGGTCCAAATCTGGGAGCTTCCGGCAAATAGCTACAGTGTCAGAGCATCGAAATTACCCAATGAGCCACACTGGCATCGGCCAATGAGCTACACCAGCATCAGCCAATAAGCCCACACTGGCATCACACAGTGAGCTACACTGGCATCAGCCAATGAGCTCGCACTGGCATCAGCCAATAAGCCCACACTGGCATCACACAGTGAGCTACACTGGCATCAGCCAATGAGCTACACTGGCATCAGCCAATAAGCCCACACTGGCATCACACAGTGAGCTACACTGGCATCAGCCAATGAGCTCACACTGACATCAGCCAATCAGCCGACACTGACATCAGCCAATCAGCTCACACTGGCATCAGCCAATCAGCCCACACTGGCATCAGCCAATCAGCCCACACTGGCATCAGCCAATCAGCTCACACTGGCATCAGCCAATCAGCTCACACTGTTATCAGCCAATCAGCCCACACTGGCATCAGCCAATCAGCCGACACTGACATCAGCCAATCAGCTCACACTGGCATCAGCCAATCAGCTCACACTGGCATCAGCCAATCAGCTCACACTGGCATCAGCCAATCAGCTCACACTGGCATCAGCCAATCAGCTCACAGTGGCATCAGCCAGTGTGCCTGCAGTGATGCTCAATGCTTGGTGGGAGAGTCTGTTTCTGATGGAGGATTTCATTATTAACGGCTTTCAAACCCTGGGTTCTGTGCTTTGACACAGCAACGCAGACCCCGTATAAATCTCACTTAGAGCCGCTGCTTCTGTTCTTACAGCCATTTATTCTATTTCCACTTGTTTTTATTACCAGCATCTCTGAACCGATGCTCTGGGAAAACCAGACAGGTTACCTGACTGGACGGCACCGTCCATTCCCCCCTCCCACAGCCAGTCTGGCAAAAGGCAATGGTGAGCCACAAATATTCTCCTTTAAAACTGAGGGGGGGAAGGGACAGAAAGAGAACAGAACTACTTCTTCTTTAAGTCTGTGCCATTATGTGAAAGCCAGAAAGCAAGCCTTCAGACCTGAAGTGCTTCACAGGTACGCATGCAATGTAGCCCACAGTTACAACTTTCTCCTGCCAAGGACAAAGCGTGGGGGTGAGGAGGGGGTGAGGGGGGGGTGGGGGGGGGGGGGTGAGGGGGGGGTGCGGGGGGGTGGCCGTAGCTGCAGGACCGGGGCTGCTGATTATCCGGACCGTTCCATTAGTCACAGAAAGGCTAATAAAGCGAGAGCGCGGGAGGGGTGCCTGGGAAAGGGGAGCTGATTAAAAGAGCGGCTTTTCCGCGCTCCGGCTCACCTTGGTTAGCGTGCGCGCCCTGAGGCAAGGCGTTGGTTAAATTGGGCAGCTCGTTTCCGTGGTTACCGTCCTCCCAGGGACACACGTCCACGCTGTTCCACTTGTTCAGCTGTCTGAGCCAGGCCAGCTTCTGCTCCGGCTTGCAGTGCGGGTTTAAGACTATGCACATCCACAGGGCCCCTGCAAGGGAGAGAAGCACAGTAAGACTATGCACATCCACAGGGCCCCTGCAAGGGAGAGAAGCACAGTAAGACTATGCACATCCACAGGGCCCCTGCAAGGGAGAGAAACACAGTAAAACCATGCACATCCACAGGGCCCCTGCAAGGGAGAGAAACAAACAGGCACACGCATGTGCACACACGCACGCGCACTCACACGCACTCACACGCACACACACACACACGCGCACACACACACACACGCGCACACACACACACACGCACTCACACGCACTCACACGCACTCACACGCACCCACACACATGCACTCACACGCACACGCACACACACACACACACACACACACACGCACTCACACGCACACACACTCCTCTGATCTTCCTCCCATTCAATCTTACTAGGGAGAGTCCGGTCTGGCCCCTCCCACTTCAGCTCTTACTCCATTTTAACTGTCCCAAACGATGACCTGGACCAGTATTCATAAGGCATCAGAGGCCTCAGACCGGAAGCACTGATCTACGATTTAGATTTAGTTCATAATGCACAGACAGGGAAAACCTGATTCTAGGTCAGCACTCTTTTTCCGAGATGCTTTATTAATACGGACCCTGATTGGACATTTATCTTGCTGTTGATAAAATCCCAGAAAATTATTATCCCAAGATGCCAGAGTTTGGGGGTCAATTCCATTTCAGTTCAGTCAATCCAGGACAGGAAGTGAAACACAGTTCATTCACGAAAAAAACCCTCATTGAACATTATTGACATTTTCAATCAATTGTCCGAATCGACACAGAATTGACCCCAACTCCCCCCCCACCCGTCCCTGAGGCCCGGGTGTAATTCAAGAAGTAGAGCCTTGTGTTTAAAAAAGAACCTGAGAACCTGCTGACGGGGGCTCGCATCATTGCCCCCCCCCCCCCCCCAAACCCCGCCCCCGTCCCCCGCGGCTCCCTGCCATCCCCTGGGGCCCCACCTCAGCCACAGACCACGCCCGCTGGATCCTGGGAAAGAAGGGGCCTTTTTTCCGCATGGTTTGGTTCCCGGGTTAATCAGCTCAGAATGGTAAACATGACATTAAGAGCCCTGCCATGCTGACCCCCCCCTCCCCTCCCCTTCCCCCACCCCCCGAATTTACAGTAGCAGCGTTTGATCTCAGGATAAGAAACTGCCTGGCGTACTTTCAATTTAAAGTCAACACTAAAAAAAGAAAGAAGGAAGAAAAAAAGAAAGTAAAACTTACTTGGATTGGGACAAAGTGGACCCTGCCTTATACAGACAGCAACAAAATGGAGGGGGGGGGGGGGGTGTGCGGTGGGCCCCCTGAACCCAGCCTGGGCTATCTACCAATTCATCCTGAGGACAAGGAAATACCAAGGCCCTGGGGGGGGGGGGGGGCAGGGAAATACCAAGGCCCTGGGGAAACATGCCTGCTCAGATAATTAAAGGGTTAAAACCCTTTGGGTTGGCAATATTTGGACAGGCGGAAAGATGGGCAGCCCCATTAAGCCCCCACAGAAGCTGCTTTCAGCGCACACAGCTTCATTACTTCAGACAGACAAACAGAGAAATAGGTCAGCTGACGGTTCCAATAAGCCCGGCCACCTTTAATGCAGACAAACGACCTCATACAGTATCTTCCCATTGGTTTATTACCCGTCAAATAAGAGGCCGGCCTGACTTTACCGCCCAGCAACTGGGGTAAACATGCAAATCCGCCGGCCAGAGGAACCCAGCAGCTAATCGAATCTTCGTTTTTTTTTTTTTTTTTTAATGTTTCACATCAGTGCATTTTTTGTTCTCATTTAGGGATGAACTGGACAAAAGAAAAGATGTCTTTCTCTGAGCCCTGTTTTTGCAGAGTCAGAGTGCTTTCAAACTCTGGCACCCTCTTCCCCCGCTCACCTACTGTATAACTACACACAGTGGAAGAGCTATAAATAAATACATAAATAAATAAATAAATAATAAAAACCGTCACGTGTCTGGGAAAACGATACTGCCCCCGACACGTCTGTCTCTGAATGAGTCGAAAAAAGTGACCTGGCCCCTCCCACCCACCGCAGGTAAAATTCAGTGGCCACATGAGAAAGAAACCGGTTAAAGCCAGAGAGGCCGAGCGAACCACAGGACTGTAACTGTGCTCGTCACAGCAGGGGGAATTAAGAGCAGACACTCAGCCTTCACCGCTTCAGTGTACATCCACCGATACACGGCTTCCATTTCAGAATGAAATCTGTTGAACGTGTCACGGACACGACCGTCTGCTGAACGCAGAGGGGTTCGGCTCTTTGGGGAGGGAGCGGGAGAGCTGGGGGGGGGAACGCGTCCGACTCCGCGGCCTTCCCAACGCGAGGGAGCGGGAGAGCTTCTCTGGCCGACCCTGCGTTTCCCGCCCGATACAGAAATCCCAACATTCACACGGACAAAATGGGAAAACCGAACCTCCCGTATTCCCCATGCGCTGACGTTTGGGTGAATCTGACCAGAGACGAAAGGGTCCACACACCTCCGGCCCACGCCCCTGACCTTATTCAGGGAAGGCCACCGCCCAAGTAAACATCGGCACCGTTACCGTGGAAGCGGCATGTTCCGGTAACGTTCCGGAAATCTCTGGAAGAGAGACCCCAGTAAAGCAAGCCAAGCACCTGTCTCAGCCCCGGAGAAACGCACCTGCAGAATAAAACCATATGAGGCGCGTAACCATATCCTGTTCCAGACCTGGAGAAGAACCTGACCGAGGGGGCGGGCGGCGAGGTATCCCATAATCCCCCGCTGGTTCCCGGGCGGAGCCCCAGATGGCCGCGTGGCCGAATTCGGGCTTTAACTCATTGTGGGTACAGTATTAAAGCGCTGTGTGTACGGTCCTGCAGTCCTGCCAGTGCCACTGAGCTGCATGTGCAGCGTATGAAGGTTTAATCACTCCCTGAGCAACTCACACAGGCCTGACCACTGAGAGAGAGAGAGAGAAAAGAAGATGAGGAGAGAGAAGATGTGAAAGAGGTGGGGGAGACTGAGAAAGGGCTTGTTGGTGGAGAGAGGGAGAGAGATGGTGAGGGAGGGAGAGAGAGATGGTGAGGGAGAGGTGGGGAATGAGAGGGGATGGGACTGTGGGGGGGGGTTGCAGAAGGGGGGAGAGGGTGAGAGACAGACAGGGAGGCTTCAGCATGGTGTCTTTGTTTGAGGAGAGGCAGCGACAGACACTGAAGGACAGCCTGCTTAAAGATATCGGCCAGTGTGCCACCGCGTTAGCAGCCGCCGCGTACAATTAAAGAATAAATAAAAATAAAAAAGCGTCAAAAGAATAAACGCATAAAATAACCGTGATAATGCGCTTATGAGCAATCACCAGGAACAGAAGATTAGCAAAACGAATGGGGGGGTGGGGGGAGAGGGGGGCAAAACCCCTAAGAAAACAAGCGTTCAAAAACAGAACAAACAGAACAGAACAAAGGAAGGGAGGCGATAGCAGCCCAGACCGAATCCAACCGTCTGAAACGGCAAACAGGCCATAATCCATCCGAAGCTGCAGCGCTAGTTCCCCATTTATCCCAAACGCTGGACACGCAAAACACAAGCTGCTGTAATTAATCATTACGAGATAAATCCACGGACTGGGGGGGGTGCATCATCAAAACAATCATATTAATACAAAAAAATCATTTTTTTAAAGCGGACTGTCCCATAGGCTGGCCAGCAGAGTGAGTCTCTCCTGGAAAAGACTGCTTGACCACTAAACCTCGTCAGACAGTGACGGGATTACAGCACACCGAGGTAATTAACTGCACACTGCCCCCCCACCCCCCCAACCCCTCCGAATGCACTGTTCTCACTCACTTCCACTGTAATCAATTAAAACAATATTGTGTTTCATATCACACAAGTCACACATACACACACATGCACGCACACAGACACTCCCTCTCTCTATCTCTCTCTCTCACACACACACACCCCTCCCCCACTCCCGGCTGTAGTTCCCCCTTTCCTTCATGAGGCTAATTTAAAGCTTCTGTCCTGATTGAGTCTGTCAGCGCCCTCACACTCTGACCGAAGAGCACAGAACCACGCTGTCACGGCAACACACCGTCCTTCTCACTGCCCCCCTCCCCCCTCACGGATACAGACACAAAAACACACACACACAGAGGCACACACACATACATGCACACACACACTCACAAACACACACATACATGCACACACACACACGCACACGCACACGCACTCACACACACGCGCACACAGAGACACACATACATGCACACACACACACACACACGCACACACGCACTCACACAGACACACGCGCACACACACACACACACACATACACATCATGCACACACACACAGACACGCACATACATGCACACACACACGCACTCACACACACACGCACACAGAGACACACATACATGCACACACACACGCACTCACACACACATACATGCACACACACACACACACACACGCACTCACACACAGACACACATACGCACACACACGCACACACACACAGACACACGCACATGCACACACACACACACACACACTCACACACACACACACACACACACACGCAGTGGCTGCAGACAGACAGTATGGTGCGCTGCAGGTAGAACCCCCCAGTGGGGGCCTGCAGGCCGGACACCTCCGTCTCACACTACTGCTCCTTTGTTTCGGCACAAAGGGGCGATTTCGCCCCCCCTCTCTGCCCCCCCAACGTAAATCTGTTACAGTAATCTCACACACTGCCCCCCCCTCGAGTCTGGGAGTTACGCGCCGTTTGCAGCTTCATTGAGACCCCGCCACAGGGCTGGACGAAGGGGCGGAGCAAGCGTCCTCGACATGCTACGAGTCCCGCTATAGGTGCTTTTCCACAAAGCTGCCAGCCCACCTCCCTCTATTAACGGAGGACAGCAGCCTCTCCCTGAGAGATAAGATGGCCAGCAGAACGTAGAGGGGGAGACGCGGAGGGGGAGACGCAGAACGCGGAGGGGGAGACGTGGAGGGGGAGACACAGAACGCAGAGGGGGAGACGCAGAGGGGGAGACGCAGAACGCAGAGGGGGAGACGCAGAGGGGGAGACGCAGAACGCAGAGGGGGAGACGCAGAGGGGGAGATGCAGGACGCAGAGGGGGAGACGCAGAGGGGGAAACGCAGAACGCAGAGGGGGAGACGCAGAGGGGGAAACGCAGAACGCAGAGGGGGAGATGCAGAGGGGGAGACCCAGAAGGGGAGACGCGGAGGGGGAGACGCAGAGCGCAGAGGGGGAGACGCAGAGTGCAGAGGGGGAGACGCAGAGAGGGAGACGCAGAGTGCAGAGGAGGAGACACAGAGGGGGAGACGCGGAGGGGGAGACGCAGAACGCGGAGGGGGAGACGTAGAGGGGGAGACGCGGAGCGCGCTGCGTGCGTCAGTCAGGCGTGAGCACCACCCGTCTCCGTCAAGAGCACTCCTGCAGTTTCGCACCATCGCAGCCAGGGGCCCGCGAAACGAGGCCCCGCCCACTGGCAGTTCCCGTCGCAGGACGGGGAGTGCATGAACTAGTGCGTTCAGCCGGACCCCCCTGACAACAGCCCCTCCACGCTCAAACGAAACGTGCGCACGCCCGGAGAGATCTCCCAGCGACGAGACAGCAAGCACACACACACACAGGACTGAACAGGACTGCTGTCCTTCCAGAACCCCCATTCACCCATGAAGGCCACTTCTGTCACAGCCTCCATCAATCCCAACACCAGGCCATTCGCCCCAGGAACAAAATTAAGAAATGCAGCTTTGCTGGCTAATGTGTTTGTGTTTGTGCCGGAGACACACCGCGTGGACAGAGAGGGGAACAGGCTATAAAAACCCAAAACGGGACCCTAACGATTAGGGACCAGGCACTGGCCCCCAACGTGCCCTCCTCCTGGGACCTCCGAAGCAGGAGGCCCCCCCGGTTCTACCCTAACCCGGGCCACGTCTCATTCCAAACCCAATAAAATTCTGTGTGTCGCTGCATTAGAATTTCTCTCAGTGTCCAACAAAGAGGTTCACTGTTTGTTCGTGGGGAGGGGCGGGGGGGGATGGAGGAGGGGGTTCAGAGGTGAGGGGTGGACTAAGCCCCCCTGCAGAAGCCAGTTGTTAAACAGATGACTGTCTCAGTGACTCAAATAGGCACTTGCCCCCCCCCCGCCCCCCGCACCCCCACCTCGTCACCCTCACAGCTGAGTGGCTCACCCCGTGCACTGGTACCTGTTACACATTAATCGGCGGCTCCCAAAATAAACAGATTAGCTCTTCACCCGGAAAATTCCAGACATGCTGAGAGAGTTCAGCGAAAAGGCACGGGGAATCCACGCCAAAAATCTTCAACGACACATCCCCCAAGAAACCCCCCCCCAAGAACCCCCGGGAGCTAACGGCCACGCCCGCCCCCCCCCCAGACCCGTTCCTCCAGTAGCGCTGAGAGCCCGCACTGCAGGGAATGCTGGGTAAGTTCTAATGAAAGGATCATTGCTCAGCACAGCTCACTGAGGGGGCTGGCACTCACATTAGTGCGAGGGGCAGAGGAGAGCCAAAAATCGACCAAACGTCCCCAGCTCCGGGACGGCGGGCGGCGAGCCAGCGGCCATTAGAGCGATTACCCATCATTCCCCCCGCCGCACGCTCAGGGTGGGTGGGGGGGCTCAGAACGCAATACGCAAAAATAAATAAAATCTGGGAAAGGAAGAGATGCAGCACATGGTACCTTTCCCCATGCATGTGGGACTGCTGTAGGTTATGGTGCTTACATGTGCGCAGGTCTGTGTGTAGAGACAGCGCTGGGGTCTGCTGGGGGGTGGGGGGGGTGGGTGGGTGGGTAGCAGGGTGGCGTTGGGGCTTCGAACATTCGGGCGGGACCCCTGGGCGTGACTCACCTAGCTCGTCCCACAGCTGCCTGTACTTGTCGGTCATGGTGGTCCCCTGCTGTCTCCATAGCGACAGGCGGGGGTCGGCCATGAACTGCTCGGTGATGAGGGTGAGCATGCGCGCCCCGTTTGAGTCCCTCATCTTCAGCATCTCCCGCACCTGGGGGAGGAAGAACAGCCGGGTCAGACAGACAGGGGGACGGACGGACGGAGGGACGGAGGGAGGGAGGGAGGGACAGCAGGCCTGCTCCCTCCCCCCAGCCTCCACACAAAAGTGTCTACAGACTAATAACAGCTTCAAATCCCAGCAAAGACGGGGCGCAGATACGCTGCTGCACCTTTGACCTTTCAGGACTCCGCTGAAATCACCCGAGAGGTCAGCAGTGGATGTGGGTCCCCCGTGCGAACCTGACCCGGTCGGCCTACGGTCGCGTGAACGAGTGCTGCGTTCAACAGCGGTAAAGGGCCCGAGCGGTCGCAGGTTCAAATCCCAGGCACGGTCACATTCACCTCCGAACGAGGAACACACAGCTCTTGTGAAAAGGCAGGATGAGTGAAACGCAAGCGACGAGAGTCACTGATGACAGCGATGACTGCTGAGTAAAAGCATTTAATTCAGCCAATCAGGAGGGAGTCTGGAGCGTAAACAGCCTTCTGTACAATAACCAACAGCATGCATTCAAATCCCACTCAATAATCAGCGTTCAGTGTGAAACTTACACACCACACACCACAGCAAACAGACTCTCCAAGCCACTGCAGCTAAAACCATCAGGAAAAATTTACAAACCGTGCATAAAAAATATTCTCTCAGCGTTTAGTATTATCAGAAATATTACAGTAGCCTATTATGTGAGATTCTAATGTATAACAGCTTACTTCCTTATTATTATTTCATACATTCACAGCAATGTAAACAGTACACAGTAAACTGTTCTGGTAAAAGGAAGAGAAACGTCAGCTTGTGGATTGAGGGTGAACAGCACAGGCTGGTGCCACCTCCCCAACAGCAACACACTTCCTGTTCCCTTCCGTCGTCCGCCATTTTAACAGGGACACGTACGACTTTATCAACAACGCCTGTTAAATTACTGAATATTATACAGTGATGTATTACTCCCCATTACAAACACAACACAGTTAATATCAAATAATGGATCCTTGAGAAAATAAAACACATAAAAAGAGTTTGAATAATAATAATATGGTACATCATAACAAAACCTTGGTAAATCAGTCGATTAAAACATGCCCATTTCCCCTGGGGTTAATTTCCAAATGCGCACTGTGACGCACACAATGTTTACGCTAAGAATTGAACACACTTCTCAGTCAAACAGCCCAAAGACAAACTGCCCTTTCCAAAGAGAAAGATGGACCGAGGGGGGGGTGAAAGAATTAAATGTGAATGGAACCCCTCCCTCCTGGATCAAACCGTCACTTTAAATATCAGAACCCTCTAGACAGCAGTGTAAATCCAGCAGATTATTACACTTTTTCATGGATATTTTTTACTTTACTAATATTCCTAACATTATTCTTCAATATTATTGCACTGTTAAGTCAGCAATGATATTCATTTTTATTCTCCAGGATAAAGAAAAGGGTTTTTCAAATTTTACCAGCATCTAAAGAGTTAAAGGGTTTCAGCTCCCAGTCTGGCCCAGCTCTGGGTGTGGGTGGAGCCTATCACCGGGGCAGCGTGGGTGCAGGTGAGACCTCTTGGAGGAATAATTTGGGAACGGGGCCTGCAAACTGTGTACAGGCCGCAGGCTGGCCTTCCAGGTGGCTAACTGGCCGCTAAGCCGTTAGCTACACAGCTGTATGGACGGACTGTACGGGAAAGAAGAACACTGGCCCTTTAATTTGAGCAGTGGGGCGGCGCGTGAGGAGGCCTACCTTGGCGAATAGGAGGTTGAGCTGCTTGCCGGAGCCATGGTAACCGCCTTGTGACAGGAAGAGCTTCACCTGCTCCTGGACCTGCTCCTCGTCCAGGTGCCAGCAGTTCTCGTCGTCTATGCTGGCCCCCGCCGTGGGGTCCGGGGCCCCTGGGGACACAGGAAACGCACATCGCCTTAGCAACCGCCCCACAGCCCACGGGTAACGGCCGAAGCGTGAAGCCGCCACCCGGTCACGCAGCGCACGGTCCGGCGAGGGTTCGAGCGCAAATGCGCTTTAAACTCTCTCCACTCAGGCAAAGGGACTGAAATTCAGAGTCGGAAACTGAAAAAACTGAAATGCGTGCCGCCTCAGACGCCAGGCTGGACGCCACGGACTCGCCCGCTTCCACGCAGCTGAAATTTCATAACCAGTCGCAGCCGCTCAGGGAAAGTGGGTCAAAGATGAAGGCACAGGTCAGGTCAGGTCAGTTCAGTCTATTCATATCCCCTAGGGGGCCATTTGCTTCCAGCAGCTACAAAAAAATCAAGACTGTACAACAATGGATACATCCTCAATCACATTCACACAACAATGGATACTTCCTCAATCACATTCACACAACAATGGATACATCCTCAATCACATTCACACAACAATGGATACATCCTCAATCACATTCACACAACAATAGAAGCATTCATGAGCAAACAAACATGTACCCTGTACATATATAAACCATGCGAACACGTATAAGAATCTGATCAGAGTTTAAGTTAAAATATCCCAGACCTCAGCAATGGCAAGGGCTGATCCCAGACAGTAAGCATTGATCCCAGACAGTAAGCACTGATCCCAGACAGTAAGTGCTGATCCCAGACAGTAAGTGCTGATCCCAGACAGTAAGTGCAGATCCCAGAGAGTAAGCACTGATCCCAGATAGTAAGCACTGATCCCAGACAGTAAGGGCTGATCTCAGACAGTAAACACTGATCCTAGACAGTAAGTGCTGATCTCACAGTAAGCGCTGATCCCAGACAGTAAGCACTGATCCCAGACAGTAAGGGCTGATCACAGACAGTAAGTGCTGAATCCAGACAGTAAGGGCTGATCACAGACAGTAAGCACTGATCCAAGACAGAAAGGGCTGATCACAGACAGTAAGCACTGATCCAAGACAGAAAGGGCTGATCACAGGCAGGAAGTAAGCACTCATCTCAGACAGTAAGTGCGGATGACAGACAATAAGCGCTGATCACAGACAGTAAGCGCTGATCCCAGACAGTAAGTGCTGATCCCAGACAGGAAGCGTTGATCCCAGATAGGGAGAGCTGATCCCAGACAGTAAGTGCTGATCCCAGACAGGAAGCGCTCATCTCAAACAGCAAGTGCTGATCCCAGACGGTAAAAGCTGATCCCAGACGAAAAAGAGGTGTGGATCTCTAAAAATTCTGGCTTCGGAAACAAAAATACCCATAATGTTCTACGGGGATTTTTCCAGTGAATTAACAGGATTTCAGTTGAGTTCCTGGCCTGACTGAACCAAAGTAGGATTTACCCTAAATAAAGGCGACAGGTGTCATTAGACCTCTGCCCCCAGAACACCTGTTCTAGCATACGCACGGGTTCTGACACACACACACACACACACACACACACACACACAGGTTCTAGCACAAGCACAGACATTTTTAAGCCCAGCTCATGAGAAGCCACCGCCAGACACCTGTGACAGTGCGTGCCTCACGTCCATCTACAGCGATATATCTACAACTCCAAACACGCGTCAAAACCTGTACTGAGAGTCCAGACCCCTTTGGGTCCCCAAACGCGCGGTACGGGGGTGAGCTAGGAGTGCTGACGTTCAGGTTCAGCTGCCTTCACCTCAGCTTCAGTTAAAGGGGAAATCCTGAGGTAATTAATGACTCAACCTGCTGGTATTCACCTGAAGAATCATTCATCCATTTGTGCCACATACTGTATGTTTATTTACAAACATGAAAAATACAGAGCCCTGCCCAAAACAATAATGTCACCTAGGTATAACTCCACCCTTTTCATCCCATTGAAGAGAATGAAGCCCAAAACTAAAATTATGAATCACATTTTCTGATTGTGACTTCAGTGATATAGCCTAGAGAATGTTGGAAAACAAAGGTGTCAGATCTCAGCATTTTCCCATTAAAAAGAGTCTTTACAATTACATAAATTATAAAAAGCAGTCATTTTATGTCTTGGTGTTTCACAGACACGGGTGAAAGTTTTTTTGTTTTGTTTTTTTTTTTTTACATATGAAACACAGGTCACACCCATTATTCTGAGGGTAAGACAAAAAAGTACCAAATTCCCCAAAAGATTTTGGGGGTGAGTTCCCCTTAAAATAAGAGCCGGAACAGGGCAGAACGAGGCTCCTGCGAGGAGCTAGGTCAGATGAGGATCTAAACCCTATCTTCATGGTGGCACCAAAGTCCTCATAAACAGCTCGAGACATACAAAGCGTCCTTATGATGCAATGCCTTTACAATGCATTTACAAATCACTTTAAAACATTTCACGGTTTGGCAGAATTACACATCCAGCAGCAAGCTAACCAAGCACAGGGAACATTCTGTGCAGCAATATTTCATATCTTATGGTAATTTCATATCTTTCTAGATCACTGTGACCCGTGTTCAGTTTTCTTCAAAGCCTTAAAGGGATAAATCAAGGAATGTAATAGCAAAAGAATATGGCCTGAATTGATACGTGGAATGATCAAAATCATTTAGTCGCCATTAAATCATGTCATTAAAACCCTGATGAGGACAGCCATTCACAGAGATCTGCCACATAAGAATCTGCCACATAAGAATCAGGGCTCTGATTGTTCCCGATTTCTCCCATTTAATCAGGAGAAAGGCGGCTGATTTATCAGAACCCAAACGTCTCGGTCGGGACTTCTTTGGGCTTTATTGCTGATTAATCTTCCCTGCAATCAGCTGCCAGTCAGCTAGCGGAGAGCGCTTACGCTGCATTCAGCGCGGAGGGTCAGAGAACCGCCATTTCATGATTAATCAGGGAAAAAAACACACCCCTGAAAAACACACACTGGTCATTCGTGCAGTATCTGAGGCCAGAAGTGACCACTGTCCAGCTTTTCATTTTGCATGTGTCACAGCGGCACACTGGACCGACTCCAGCGTCTGGTCTGCAGGTAAGAGCCCCTCCCAGGTGGGTCGGCCTGTTCCCTTCGTCTCGTGTTCTCATGTGAAACATCGCCTCGTGGATTGAGGACGAACAGCAGAGGCTGCTGCTGACACATCCAACAGCAGCACACTTCCTGTTCCCTTCGAGAGCTCACCCAGCCACTGAACACTGGCAGAAAAAATGCTTTAAGAAGGACCCTGAACACCAGCAGAATACATGCCTTAAGGACCCTGAACACGAGCAGAACAAGTTCTTCAAAGACCCTGAACACAAGCAGAATAAATGCTTCAAGGACCCTGAACATGGGCAGAACAAGTGCTTTAAGAAGGGGACTCTCATTATTTCAGGCGACACAATACTGTTCCCAACAAAAGCTGTTAAAATAAAATAATCTGACAATCAACTATCAAACACTTACGACTAAAGAGTAGAACCTTGAGCATATAAAAGTAATGGAATGAGTCTGAATAATAATTAATGTACATCATAGCAAATTCCTCAGAACTCATTCCAGAAAATACACCCCCCCCCCCCAACAAGGGGGTTTCATTTAAAAATGCACATCCACTTTTCCACCCCAAACTGTATGCCTCACAGATGAACCCTCTTTGCATTTCTGTACAAATTCAGGACGCAGACCTCAGCAGCCAACCTTAAAAACATGCAGACTAGAAATAAAAAATTAATGAAAAAAAATAATAATTTGATGAATACCAAACATTACAAACACAGGGGCCAGACTAATGGAAAGGATGAGGGGAAGGTTCATACGCTAATGCTACACTTAGCTTTCCACCTTCTTATTACACACGTCATTTACAATAGTAAACTAGAGAAGAACTATGGATTTCTCTCTTTCTAATTGTTACGATTTCGCCTGGTTTCTCATTTCTGAATCAGATAAAATCCCAACAGCGCATCTGAATTTTGACGAGAAAGACCTCAGGCACTCTCTGTCTCTATCTGCAAAGTTCTGAGAGAAATTCTGACCCATGCAGCTAAATCCATATTTGGTCGCCATCATAGAAAAAAATGCAACAGTACTGTTGGTGAGGTAATTAAGTCAGGCTAATTCATATAGGTTTGGGCAGTGAACAGGGTGATGCATCGGTCAGGACACAGGAATGAAGATGAGGAGATGCAATTTCTTCTCGGAACGGTGTAGCGTTCCAACAGTATTTATCGGTGCAGTTTAACATTCAGTATTGTCATCAGTCTGGAATGACAATAAATCGCCATTAGGCATTTAATTAAATAAATTACTGTGAAGCATGAATAAAGAAATCTCCATATATATATATATATATATACACATACATACATACATACGTACATACGTACATACATATACACATATATACATACAGTACCAAATCAAACCATCAAACTCATTCAATACATCAATCAGCATGGCAATGATCATTTTAGCAGAAACAGTAACCTAATTACATACAAATGAGAATATTACTCTTAAAAGTAATGTAAAAGAGACAATTAAAAATGTACAAAGACTTACACTGTTTCTGTCACGTATACATCATCTCATAAAAAACACGTTTTCAACGTACAAAAATGCCAAGTTACTCACACATACAAGACCAGTCCAGGCCTGCCATTAAAAGTATTAATATCAATTATTAATTATTGATGTCCCTAGCTGGGCTTGAACCTAAGACCCCATGCTCCCAAGACTGTAACCACATCCACTAGGCCACAGGCAGATTAGCTGTTCAAACTGGAAATGTTTCAGAGTAAAAAGGTATGGGTATTTTGTGTGTGTATGCGAGTTTGTGATTGGGTCATGAGGGTGAGGATTTGGCTGATGTCGGTAAAATGTCCAATGGGGAGACATGTTGTTAGTGGGATAGGCGGATATAAATCCTTATTTCTTCCTGTGGTAAGAAATCTACAGGAAACTAGTCTAAACTATACGCCGAACTTGAGCACTTTCCACACAATGGCAAAGAAAAAAAACCGGCGAGATACATACGTCATTTCCTATACCTAGAGAACGGGACTATTAAAGTGGTAAGCACCCATAAATGTCAGAGCCTTTTATACAAGTACGAAAACTAATCAAGTGACTTCACTACCTGAAATCACCGACCTGTCCATCGAAGTCCAGTAATACAGTCCGGTTCCATTCCACGGTTCAGTCAAAGTACATGACGGAAATAAACCTCTCAATGTTAAATGGCTGATAGCAAAAGGAACAGCAGTGAAACCACAACGCTGCAGATAGCACTGAAACTCAAACACGGTGTTCAGCCCCATGGGTCAGCAGGCCAGGGGTGAAGAAAGTCCTTGTATTGGTGAACATCTTTAGGTGTCACAAGGTTCTTCCAGAACAATTTGGCTTTTTGTTCCCTGAAATACCAAACGATTGCAGCTTTTTTTTTTTGTTTTTATTAAAGAGCACCTGCAAGGGAAGAAAAGCTATGAGCCAACATTCCAGCCTTGACCATTTCATCTCACCGGCTTCGTTCCCATTTCTAAAAAAAATAAAAATTTAAAAATTAAAGATGAAAAAAAAAAAAAAAAAGTCAGCCTAACTGATGACATTGCTTGCAGCAAATCGCAAAAAGCTTTTTTTCCTTGGATTTTAAAAAACTGCTCCTGCATGAGCTCACACGCACACGCGCATGCACACGGCATAGCCTAGATTCTGGCATACATAAATGTGACTTTAGCACCTCCTGGCACACTATACAGAAGGATTGGGGGAGACGTACTGAATAAACCAAACACTGTTTATTCTTGAAGAAAAAAGAGGAGAGCGTTTTAGTGCCCAACAGCTTAGCTGCAGTCCCTCAAAGAGCAAAGACCCAACACAGCTTTGCTATAGTTCTTCAGTGGGCTAAAACTGAGGTCCCTTCAATGTAGGGCTACAACCCAGGCCCCTACAAGTCAGGGTAGAAACAGACAGGTAGAAATTAAAGTATTTTGGAGGACTGTCACAAATCACCCAAACATTTCTGCAGCCAAACCGTGTTTAAAAGAAAGACACAAAAGAACTGTTGATGAGTAACGAGATGTAGGACAGAGAGGCAGCTGGATTACTAACCGCAAGCAAAAACCAAAAATAACCGCCTTCCAAAGCACTTCGCCCAGACAGAGTCGTTCGACAGGAAGCAGCTCGTACTCCTCCGTCAGACAGGACGGGATGAGGTGCTCGCATCCTCCTCTTCCTCCTTGGGGTGAGCAAGGAGGCGCACAACCCAACCACCGCCTCCTCTTTCAAACACACAGCCACACAGCTGCATCAAGGAGCAAATTCTTAAAAAAACAGAATGCCCTTTTGCAGCACAAGCCAGAGAAATCCTCAACATGGACTTCACGAAGCTGCGGGCAAGTCCACAGCTCACAGCTGCCTCCGACCAACCAAAACGCAGTGGGAGGGGCCAAGTCACCCAACTCCGCCCCCTCCCCCACCAAACCCCGCCCACCAGGGAAAGTCGCATCTTACCGTGCACTTGATTGATCTGGGAGTTCTGGGAGAGGATCTCGTCGGCCAGCTTCTGGGCGGTGGGCAGCACCTCCGTGTGGTGCACGGTGATTAAATACTGTACAAACTTCTGCAGCTGGTCGCGGTTCATCTGAAAGAGCGTCTCTGAGATGGGCAGGTGCAGCTTGACCTGGTCGGGCTTGCGTATGCGGTACAGGGACAGCGCCACCACGTGGGCGCAGTAGAAGATGTCCTTGTTGCCGCAGCCGCAGGTGACGGACGTGATCTTGCAGCGGTCGAAGCTGATGGCCACGTTGCAGACGACCTCGGGCTCCGACGGCGTGGCGGCCTCCGTCACCGTGCCGCTGAGGTGAAAACCTGCCAGAGAGAGAGAGAGAGAGACAGAGAGAAAGAGAGAGGGAGAGAGGGAGAGAGAGAGAGAGAGAGAGAGAGAGAGAGACAGAGAGAGACAGAGAGAGAGAGAGAGACAGATAAATATACACACGCAAATATATAAATACACATTTCATTTTTTTTTTTGTTCTGTCTGTTACAGCACATACAGCGTTGAAGATCATACTTTGGACACTAAAGTGTACACTCTTTCATGCCAATTAAATGTGGGTTGAACTGAATTAAACAGAGAGAGGGAGAGAAAGGAGGAGACAGACAAAGAGAGGGAGAGAGAGAGAGAAAGAAAGAGAGAGGGAAAGAGAAACATGTGGGAGAGGAGGAGAGAAAGGTGGGAGAGAAGAAGAGAGGGTGGGACAGAGGTAGGGGGAAGAGAGAGCGAAAGGATAGTGAGTGAGAGAAAGGGGGAGAGAGTGAGAGAGAAACGGGGGAGAGAAGGGGGAGAGAAAGGTGGGAGAGAAGGAGCGAGGAAGAG
Source organism: Anguilla anguilla (assembly GCF_013347855.1). Taxonomy (NCBI): domain Eukaryota; kingdom Metazoa; phylum Chordata; class Actinopteri; order Anguilliformes; family Anguillidae; genus Anguilla; species Anguilla anguilla. The sequence continues at coordinate 32,664,451 of NC_049214.1, forward strand.
GGGTGGGTAGAGAGAGGGGGGATGAGGAGAGAGAGAGGAGGGAGGGAGGGAGGGAGGGAGGGATTAAGGCAGAGGCGGGCTGGGTGGGCGGCCCCGTTTCTGAGGCAGGTTACTGATGCAGCCGCTCATCTAAATAGCGTTTGATCTCCCGGCGCGCCCAGCGGCGTCGGGAGAGCCAGGAAATCGCACGTCCGTCACGGAACCGGCCGCGGCGAGACGCGCCGGTCTCCTCCCCGCCGCCCGCCTGTGACCCGCTTCGCTGCGGCACCGAGCCCGGCCAATACAGAACCGGCAACCTGACTGAACGCGGCTTACCCCCCCCCAAGTAAAGGGAAATCAAAATGGCCGCCGCTGGACGAGATGAGCAAACATAAACCGCTCATTTTTCGCACGGCCGCTGTTGGCTTTTTTTTACTTTGTTTGTTTTTTTCGCCCCCGCTGCCAGTCGCTGTGATGTATGCGTCTTGTTGGCGAGTAGACATTTGGGGGGGGGGGGGGTTGGGGGCCTTTCAATTCGCGTGACGGATGATTCAGGCCCAGACGCACCGTGGTAAACAAGAGTAACGATGAAGGCATACTAAAAAGCCGCGTAGCTGGCAGCGTGCTGCCCCCCTTTCCCCTCTTTAAGATACCGGTGCCCCCCGGTGCCCCCTGCTGCCTCCCCCCCATTAATCACGCGTGGAAGCATCACTCACACGCGACAAGCAGTGAAAAAATAACGGATGGCTCAGACATGACTCGAACAATGCGTCCTTACGGTCAGAAAGCCGGCGGCAGCACCGAGCGGCTAGGAGACGCGCTCCGTGAGATCTGCCTAATGTGACACAGACGCGGCCTCGCGCCGATTCAGCAGGATACAGCGGGGGGGATATAGGGCTTAACCCCGCGTGCCCTTTCTCAGAAAGTCTCCTTGGAAACGCTGGGAAAAGCACACGTGCACAGGCATCGCAAATGCACATTTATTGTTTAATACAGGGAAGCCTTCTGTCATATTATAGGCGACGCAATCAGAGTCACGGGTTTGACTTGGTCATCCGCACAGTATGGGAGTGCACTGTGCAGTCTCACACTCAAAAGCCCCGCCCCTTACCCACCTCATCTCACCTAAAACAGGAAGCTCTGCCTCCTTTAACAAGAGAGACCATCAACCTCCTCTTTAATGAGCAGCAGGTGCTATTTACAATACATTCAATAATGTATAATATGAAATTTCAACAATACATACTTCCGTCCTCTTAATTTACTTCTGTGACACAATCTAGAAGTTAAAACAATTTGACTCCAACTGTACTGTAAAAAATTTGATTCCATGAAAGGAATTCTTGGCAGAAAAGGGGAAAAGCCAGCGGTTACTGTGTAACTAAAATGAATACATGCAGCACACTCCTGCACGCACACACACACACAAACACACAAGCACACACACACACATACAAAACAGCAGAACAGTACAGACCCCCCCCCGCCCCCCTTAAAGAGCTGAAATGATTATGTGTGTTGGGGGGCATTAGAGATCACAGCATTGCTAAGCAGCCAGTTTGCTCCATACCTGTGAGTGAGAGGCACGTCTGGTGTTTCAGCTGTGTTGGGGGGTGGGGTAACACATGCATCACCTGCCCCTCAATTTAAGCACTACTAACCTTTAATCTGCTCTTTCACCGTGTAAAACTGTTTTCCAACACCACTGCAGCTCACAAATCTCCCTAATTATTGTTTTGGGGAGTGTGGATGGGATCGGAATTGCTACCTTTGGTTTTAACGCGGTGTCGAGCTACAACAAGGTGCGCTGCTGCTTCGGTCGGACTGGCGGCTTGCGGCTAAGACAGAAATGGCCCTTAACTCTGGGTCAATTACGTGCCTCAAAATCGTACGCCCTTAGAAACACAACAAACAATCAAGAGACTTATTTAATTTGTGCGCAAAACACACATTTAAGACGAGAGTTTATCACGAATGCAAAAGAAATCTGTTATCTGCCAAATGAGTGATATTAATGTCTGCAAGACACCAGAAGAAAGAAAATAAATTGATTTCGGGCATATTCCTTACAAAAGGCTCATAGAACATTTAAATCACCTCTGTCTGCCAGTCCTTCATTTTGTTTAATCTCCAGCTACACAAACAGGTCCACTTTGTGCAACGGCTCCTAATTACCAGCTTCAAAATCAAAATTATTCCCCCTTAACGGTCTCCATGGCTACAAATGCAGGTAATAAGAGCAAACGTTTAGAAGCCTATTTAAACAAACATGAATTTATATATCATTCGGCTTATAAATTAGTTGGCTGCATATTCACATCGTTTAATTCCTCTAAAGTGAATGTGTGGTAGGCACAGTTAATAACCTCGATGCAGAACAAAGAGTGGGAAAATCTCTATATTAAATTTATATCAATGTCGGTACTGAGTTTAAAAGCAATGCGTTTTCCGTGAATGTGAGATGTTATTTTATTTTTTCTACCCCAATTCAGTAGTAGTTATCGGAATACATAACACCAGAGTTCCACGTTTTCCAGGGTAATATTAGAGTATACATTTACGCGCGAGCACACACACGCAGGGACACGCGCAAGCACACCCGCATGCACACACAACGCACGTCTCCCTGTTTCTTGGCACGGATTTAGCGCGAGGTGCCGGGGAGATGCGGGAACACTTTAATGAGCTGGCGGCGAGAGGCGAGGGTGTCGCGGGGGGAGTGAGAGAATTCTCCGGAGTCTTCGCATCTTGCGAGGAACGGCATCTCGCGGACAGTTCATCAGATCCGCGCCATCTGTTCGCCTGGGTTAAAGGCGGCCCCCGCGCTTCCCGCTACTCTCTGACAGACTGCTAAATAATTAGCTGTATCTCCACACTCCGCTGGCCACGGAGTTTATTATTTTGCCTTTTAATTTCACTTCCACGTGAGAAGAAGAAAGGAACACAAGGAAAACGGATAGACAGGGATGGAAAAAAGGCTGCCTACTGGATTAAAATTTGTACTTGCATTACAATAATAGAGACGAAAAAAATCTACCAGTATCGTTCTGATCCGTCCTTAAACTAACCCATGCGCATCAGTGGAGAGACTAGAACATCTGTTGCAGGTTATACTCAAATGCAACAATGATCACTAACCAGAACCGCAATACTAAAACATTACAAAATCCCAAAGATATATAACTGCATATTTTGCACAATAATGAGTATCCCTAGTGATCAGTTTTTTGTTAAATATGTGATGGCAATACATGAAAAATGAAATTGAAACGAAACTGGGAAATCAACCGAGCAAATGTTCTCTTTTCACAGGGACAGTGCTGTCAGATCCCTGGAATGTTGTCATCTTTAAATATCATGTGATGCACATAAAAACGCTCAAGAGCTCCCCCTCCCTCTCATTTCCTTTTGAAATCTCTCATCTATAATTCAATACCCATACATTTCAAAACCCCTAAATTTGGTTTAAGAAGTTGACCATCCTGGTTATGGGGAGGACAGCCTCAGTAACCACCAACGTGCAGTGCTGGACAGGAAAACCCGTCCCAAAATCAGACGTAGTGAAGAGGCAAGGATTGGTTCCGCCAGCGAACCTGGCGAATGACGGGAGGGACAGATTCAGAGAGCAAATCTTTGGGCGGCACAGAGAGGTACTTCCTGTCAAGGCCAGCCCCTCTCTGTGTGCCCCCCACCCCCCCTTCCTGGGGGGTCTGTGGACACGGCGGTGCCGTACGCATCATCCAGCAACCGCCCTGTGGTGGGATCACGCCCAAAAAACCCTACCCGCACTCAGCAGGCCAGCTGTCCGACTTCCTCACACAGCACCTGAGCCAGGCCACACCAGAATTCACACCTGCTGTCCTTTTATCCCAGTAAGAGTGAACTTTATTAATGCTGGGCTCTGCTGCACCAGTCAGGTATACCTGAGGACCGTGGCGGCTTCAAAGCCTGCCATATCTCTTCTCTCTCTCTCTCTCTGTTCCCATCTCTCTCTCTCTCTCTCTCTCCCCCCTTATCTCTCACCTCACTCACTCTCTCTCTCTCCCCTTATCTCTCACTCACTCTCTCTCTCTTCCCATTTGTCTCTCTCTCTCACTCCCTATCTATCACTCACTCTCTTTCTCTCTGTCACTCACTCACTCTCTCTCTCTCTCTCTCAGTCCCTATCACACTCTCTTTCCCTTCCCATCTCTCACCCACTCTCTCTCATTCTCTCTCTCTCACTCGCCACCGAACCATCACCAAAAACCAAATGCAAGCCAGCATTCTCACGGTTAATGACCCACCTTCCCTGCAGCAGATACACAATCGGTGAATAAAGTGGACGTTCTTTCAAACCGCAGCACTGTATTTAACCAAGAGAGACATCAGGCCACCCCCCTCCGTCTTTACTGCAAATGGATTTTCCCGGGATATGAGGTCATCAGTATCACTGGAATGAATGCCTTCTCATATCGGCCAGTACCATAACAGCACTCAGGTGGGGCTATTTGCATGCAGGCCCTGGCCCTCTCCCTGCCATACTGAAATGCCTGACTGCTTCTGAAACAAAACACATTAACGAGGGTGGCAGACACCTCAACCCCACCCCACACCCCCCCGCCCAAAAAAAAAAATCAAATTGGATCTTTTCACACCCTCAGAAAAAGAAGAACCAATTTCATTTTCTAAAGAGAAATAAAAGCGCAGAAAAGCCGCGACGGCCAGAATGAATTCCGCGTTTCAGACGAGCGGCCCGGGAGCGGCCCGGGAGCGCAGATGGCGGATGGCGGTACCGGAGGTGATGTGTGGCGGGGCTGGGGGGACTGGCGTGAAGGTGGCACCTGTTGAGCCGCCGTAGATTGATAATGGCTCATTTCCACCCCCGTCAGAGAAAAAACTTTACTCCTGCATTTGCTGACAACTAAAATGAAGAAAGATGGCAGTGGGGCTGTTTTTGTTTTTTGCCAGTAAAGCAGGCATTATGGGAGATGGACATTTCTGAGAGGGTTCCAAAATACTGGCCATAAATCCTGTCCTATCGGACGCAAATCTGTCTGTCTCCCCTACCCCCCCTCACACACACACACCGCACGTAATACAGGCCTGTAACCTGTAACCTGTTCCTGTCACCATTTTGTATGAATTAGAATTTCAAAATGCACAATTAACCCAGACCTGCAAATTCCTCGGCAGCTGCCAAGAAAAGCAGTGTGCACTGTTCTGCAGGATGTAGAGGAAAGCACCATGTGCACGTTCTGCAGAATGTAGAGGAAAAGTGTGTGCACGTTCTGCAGAATGTAGAGGAAAGCACCATGTGCACGTTCTGCAGGATGTAGAGGAAAGCACCGTGTGCACGTTCTGCAGGATGTAGAGGAAAGCACCGTGTGCACGTTCTGCAGGATGTAGAGGAAAGCACCGTGTGCACGTTCTGCAGGATGTAGAGGAAAGCACCGTGTGCACGTTCTGCAGGATGTAGAGGAAAGCACCGTGTGCACGTTCTGCAGGATGTAGAGGAAAGCACCGTGTGCACGTT